>NC_142619.1:33226111-33376388 GCF_059453375.1 Lepisosteus platostomus
TTAAGGCCCACACCAGTCCTGAACTTCGCGGTAAAGGTCCAAAACCCGTTCAAAACTCCATGCGCAATTAAGGCATACACCAGTTTTGAATGCCTGTACACAGTACCACGAATCACCGCCTGCCAGACCAAATTCTGGGCTTACAGCAAACCACCCATTACATACACCGGTGTCTTCCCCGGGCCAGAGGTATCCAGGAACTCACGTTTACTCCGTCATCTCGGGCGATTCTCGCAGGGAGCAGAGACTTCCCCATCGATCAGACGAGAGAGTCGGGACTTTTTTTTAAAAAGAGGAGTCCTTACCTCTTAGTAATGTGAGCGCTGACCGTTTCTCCTGCCGATGGGAAGTTCTGTGCCTTCTGGAGCATCCTCCGACTACGCCAAAATTGTTGTAACAGAAAGAATAAGGTTCTTGATCCCGAGATGAAGTTAAACAGATGAGTTAACTGCATGCAAGGAACAATAAAGCCGAAGTCTTGTTTCCCGCAAGAAACAACAAAACCGAAGTATTGTTCAAAGTGCCGGTACAAACTTTAGGTTTATATAGTCCTTTCTTGATGCTCTGATTCGTCATTCATTATTATGGTAAAGGGGGGAGGTCACGTGTTTGACCAGTTTACAGCTTTTTGGCCAAATGGTCAGGGATTAGTCCCCAGGGGGTTCCCTAGCTCTCCTAGGTCGCATCTGGAATCCTTATCAGTTAACCCCCTTCCTCCCATAAACTCCAGCCTTAGAAGTCTAATCTTCATGCAGAAAGGACTTAAAATTAACCCCGTCTTCACATCTTACTTCAATAAGAACATTTTTTCTAAAAAAACAATTGATTGGGGAAAACATGGTTATTATTTAGGCATTTTAGTTTCTGTAGTTATAACATAAAACTGTTTACAGATTGAAAGCAATTGTAGAAACAAATCGAAGAGTTGTGTTAGGATGAGAAGTTCATAGGGACAAGAACAGGTTAATTCCACACTCAAAAGCAGTAAGACAGAAGAAAACAACTTCTAGTTTTCTTTTTTGAGCCTTCTTCAGGATAAAACAGGAAGAGCAGGGACATGAGGCCAGGAGGTGTTTGAGGAGGTCATAAGAAAAAGAATGTGAGAATAGGTATGGGAGGTTAGAAAGGGTGTCCAAAGAAAAAGAAATGTAAGAATTAAATTCCAGGGATGCATTAAAGGCTGAAATCTGTATATAAATTGAGACATTTATAAATTCAATAAGTTATGTCCAAATTTATATATTCAATAATTGATAGCTTGGGCAAGGTATGAAGCTAATATTCAGTAAACTCAACTTTGTCATTGATGTCCTTCTGGAGTATGAATGCTGGAAAGACGCAGACAGGCTGTTTAATGTCACAATAGCTGGGATAGGTAAAATGGGAAACTGTTGTTTTGTTAAAATCTTTAAATCCGGTTGTATTAATATGTTCTGTGAAACATGTGGCCAGTCTTCTTCCTGTTTTGCCAATATATATGGGAGTGTGCATTCTGGAAAAGATGCAATATATAAAATAGCAAGACAAATATAATGCCCACAGGCTCTTGAAATAGTCAGAAGGGCTTATGTTGCAATAAAAAGTGAATGGAATAGCTGTGGTCTTTTAAGGAAACTGTGGATAAAGAATACTTTGTAGATTATATGGTCAGCAGTATGAAATTTGTGAGTCTTTGAAAGGAGTTGAATAGTCTTCTTATCAAATTGAGATGTTTTGTATTATATTTGATTATTTAAGGAGTTTTAAAAATGTTAGCTTTTCTGCCTTGATGAGAAATAAAATAATAGTAATATAGCATATTTTAATTAGGTTATTATTTTAGTTATTTTAATATTGAATCATTTCCAACTGCTAAAACATAGCATTATATATACTTTGAAACAATTTAATAGATTTTATGTCTTTATGTTGGGATTTTAATACGTTCAAAAATAATAAATTGAGATTAATACGTTATTAATACCATGCTTTAGTTTATGGGGAAGACTTGAAACCATCTTGACATTACTGTGAATTATATGGTTTGTACATTTAAGTACTTAAGTGGAATAATATGATTAATGCACAAGTTAACACTGAGTAAAAGTTTTGAATTAATTATAACTTAACCTTCTTAAAAAAATACTTTAACTAGAAAAACAAGATACTTTCATATTTTTATGTAATATTGTTACAAATAGGGGGTTAGGAAAGTAGAGAATACTGAAAAGTGTCCAAGAAGGATAATCAATAATTAAGACAAATAATCATAACAAACAAACTATAAAGATATGCCAAGGCTATATCCAAGCATTTGGTACAATCAAAGGCAAATGAGATCTTTGTTTTTTGTCCCAGTTTTGGTGAAAAGAGTAATAATCTTGAGGCAAACTGAGATAAACATATATTTATTAACAATGGCAATAACATGCTAAACAACACAGCATAAAACGTATGGGTTATCACATTTACAAAAAAGGCGTCTCAGAGGCCTACATCCTGACCAACCAGAAATACTCCAGACTGCTACCAAGTATTTAAAGACCTATATAACACACAGGCCAACAAAATCTGCCTTCTTAACTAGACAGAATTCGACCTGCAGTTAAATCTCTCTGTAAATATGGATGCTACAATATGAATGGAAAACCTTTCTCCCTATTCGAAAAATACATCCACTAACTAGCAGAGGCCGTGTTTAACCTAGGGATTCTCAATACAGGAAATCAGAGATTCTTCAAAACAACAGAATAGCATGCTATAAGAGAGCATGCTCTCTTAACAAGATTCAGATGCTTAACACGAATCTGGTCTTTACGGTTGATATGAACTAGAACTTCTCACCTGGCACTCTTTTTCTCTTCTCTTTGTGTCTTTTGTCCATCCTGTGTTGTTTCTTTTTTCTCTATTGTGTTTTTCCCCTTGTCTCTTTCTCTCTCCGCCTTTTTATTAAATTTTCCTGGACTGTTAATGACCCTTAATAATTTCCCATTAACTTAATTAACCGATGTAAACAATATGATTCCTTTGATCAGTGTACTGTACATCAGATCTCCCTACAACTCAGACATCAACTCTTTTCAAGTTTTGTTCTTGCTTTAAATCTTCCAAGAACTGCAAATCTTGGCACCAGCTAGTTGTTGACCATTGTCTAGAATTATTGTCTAAATTCTTAGACACCACAATAGCCCCTTCCAATAGCCATAACAAGATGACAAATCACATCTGAACGTTATTCTCCAGGAAGCTATGGGGCATGATCTGCCACTCTCAATCACCTGACTAATTGGAGAAAGACAATTGGTGGGGTGGTAGTTGAAAATGAGGAAATTAAGACTGTCTTTAAAAGAGCATAGAATCTCCACTATGCACTGAGCCAGTTGGAAATGGGAACAATGAAGTAGCTAAATTATAGGACTGTGGACTATGGAGTTTTTTGGGATTTGAGATGGAATATTGTTCTGAATCTGATATGCAGGTTAGCTATCCAGCTGTATTTATTGAGAGGATTATTAAAAATAAATTGAAGAAACTATAAAAAAAGGAGGAGCTAAGGTTTTGTTCTGTGTGTTTTGGAATTTACCTTCTTAATAGGCTGCTGTATTTTTACAATTTGGCTATGTCTGTTTCCCCAGACATAGGAAATATTGGTTTATAAATATAAACCCATCCCAGTACATTACACTGTACATATTATATTGTGTGATAATAAGTAACTATTGAGTTTCATTGTATAAGAACCCAAGTAAGGTAACAAAAAAGAGGACACTGCTTAATTTCCCAATTAAAAATATTAATATCGGTATCAAATTTAATTCCAAGTGCAATCAGGGAAATAGGAGTAATTTTATGGCTTTAAGGGATCAATCGCAAAAAAACAAAAGACAATACATTATACAACTCAAAGTATACAATTTTATTAATACAACAATGAACCTTGTATAACAAACCAATCGAAGACTAAACATACACATTGATGAATCTGACGTCATAAAAGTGAGATTCACTCAGGGCTTGCAAAGATGTTAGTAATAGCAGAGTTAAAATAAATTGACTAGTACTTATTGCATAAAATCACAGACTGAAAAATTATAGTGTAGTTATGTTAAAAGCGGAATATGCAAGATTATAGATTCAATTATAGGCTTAATTAGCTTTAATTTTATAGCTTGTTTTAAAAGTTTATTGTTCTCATGAAAACTCTTCCAACTCTTCCATTTATGTTACAAAATGCTGTGCTCTCATTAAAATGCTGAAGTTTATTGTTCAGCAATGAAAAGATACCCAAATAAGCATCTGAAAGATAGAGCAAAGTACAGAGGTATAAAATGTAATTGAACGACCTGAAATGTTCAAAAGGAAATGCATATTTGTGGGTGCAGATCAAACATACTTAATTATTCCATTCTCATGGAATAGGCTAGATTCTTATGAAAGACATCAAACATTTGTGCTGTACAGTATATTATTTTAACTCACGGGTCATTATATGATTTTCCTGGCTCAGCCTTTGTTAGATTGGAGTCTGCATATTCTCCCTCTGGAATCTCCAGTTACAGTATCTCCACACTGTAAGACGTTCTATTTAGGATGATTAGATCTCTAAATAGCTCCCTGTGTGGAATGAAGAGTGTGTATGTTCCCCTCAGTGGACTGGCACACAGTCCAGATTGTTGCATGTCTTGTATCATATGCCTGCTGTGTCAGACTCTGGCTCACTGCAATTCTATGTAATAACCTGAAGGCTCCTGAAGGTGGATGGAGGACATAATACAACTCTGATATCATATTTATCTGAGTGCCAGCTTGAAAAAGGCCCTTAAGCTTCTGAATATAAAAACCAGCCAGGGTATTACCAATGAAAGAGAAAATACATTATTTAAATAGAAATATTTAATTTGCTCCATCATAATTATGCATAATTAGTTATATGTACTGCATCTTGTTTGTTTTCATAACTCACAAGGATATAAAGCTGTCTATTTCATTGTGTCCTTTAGCAGGCTGGTGATGTTTACTGCTTTAATTAACTATCTTTAATGAAATAGGAATATACTTTCTTTAAAGAATGGCAATAAAAATATTTCAACATTTCAAAATATGTGCTCTCCTGGAAGCATTTAATAAAAAAAACTAAAATTTGGCTTTCTATACTTTAGAAGCCCCCTCAAATTTTATTTTCTCAAAACTGCTATTGATATCGAACAATATGTCCAAAGAGGTGCAAACATTTTGAAACATCTGGATCTAATGTTTTGATCGGTTTAATTCTACATCACTAATCCTCATTTATTGATACACCAGCTAATGTTAATTTACCATTTTGAGCAACAAAAACTGCAGTACCTAATTTATTTACTAACTGGCAACTGTGCAAACAATGTTTTAAAAATTATTTGGGTGGTAAATATAGCTTTACAATCCTCAGTACTATCTTATTGACAGTACAAAAGGAATTAATAGTGTAATTGTTAGTATCTCTTCAGTATAATTCAAATTTCAGTGGTACTGTAGTATAAAAAGATATGCATAAAGTTTTTCAATGTACTTTAATTAACTATGCCACATCTTAAGTATGAAACCAAGTATAATTTAATTATATAGTGCAAAAGTTTGTAATATAGTAAGTATATTTGTAGTATGCTTAAATGTACATGTAGTTCTCAATACAGCAGATGTGTTCTTGAAAAATGCTGAATTAATCAAAAACACAGAAATATATTTTTTTTTTCGTAAAAATGCATGCAAATAAGGATGATACATTACTGGTCTACTGAAAATGAAGATGAAAATCCGAACTAAAAACATACTCATACTCATGTATACATTCTTGTAAATTTTTTACATAGTTGTACATAAAGTTGTTTTTAAACTGTTTAAATGTTTGTCAGTGTTTATCGGTTTTACTTAAAATGTGAGAGGAAGACTGCTATTAGAGGTGGATGTTGAATGGTGTAAAAATCAGTAATATTTTCATTTGTTTGATTGAATCAAAATGAATTATTTTGATTTATTTACTGTTAAGATTCCAGTTTTGTTCCTCATTGATTTAAAAAACAAGACTTTAAATTAATAGTTTTATATTTGTAAGTTATTTGCATTCAACTGAGTTTAAAAGGTATCCTCACTCCGTTTTTTAATTTGTTTAAGCTTTTTATTGATTGTATTTGAGATTTTATGCAATATAAACACAAGACACACACTAAAACAATAAAAACATTTTACTGATTTATTAAGTAAGTGTGAGATGATGGTAGATGAAGGGTGACTGGTAGAGCACTCAAAAAAATATTACCCCTCCACCTACAAAGACTGTTCATCCAGGTGCATAAGGGGTACAGTACATGCATCAAACAGTACATTTCCTCAAAGTTCAAGTTGTCAATTGCTTGCCACATTAAAGCATGTTAAAGTGAGGACTAAATTAAGATGTATTATATACAGTATGTGTTATATATTCTGTAGGTGTTTCAAACCAAAAATGTACAAATTAAGTGCATATACAGTACGTGGAGAACTACCTATACTACTTTTTCATAAAGGTAGTACAATCACCTAGCTACATCTGACCATTTCAAGGACAAAAAACCTCAATCAAGACACTCAAAGAATGTCCATTGTTTCAACTTATCCACTTAGGGTACTATGATGTTTAATTTAAATATTGGATATTCCCTAAGTGCAACTATGTAGGATATGAACAAGTAATAGGTTTATTCCATGCTGAAAAGAGAAGAAAGAAAACATATACAGTATGTAGTATAATATAGTAATAGTAATATATGTATTATATTTTTTTGTCTCCTGTTTAAAGACTTTGCACTCAACAAAATTACACAGTAGTTCAAGTAGGTAGCTGTTCCTTCTTCAATTTTGGTTTATGGGTTTATATAAATATGTCAGAAAATTCTGAAACAACAATGTAAAATTACTTTAAGGATTACACCTTAAAATCAGGACTGACTTAGTTTTTACTCATCATACTCTGATTCTTTATGTGCAATTTTTGATGTTTTTATCAATCTCAATATGAGATCTGTGAAGTACCTCTCCAGTGGTGAATAAAAGTCTACTTTTAAATGTAAAAAAGAGTATTACAATAAGCTAAAAGGAGATATTAAATAAAATTTGGGAAGGAGGACAGAAACCAATATTTTCCTCACAAATCCTAATCTATCATGTAAATCTCCTCTATTTCACTTGCCAAATATATAAATACCATATTAAGCCATATATTTGCTCCTTTGCTTTGGAATAGCTACATTTTCTCTGTTCTAGAACCAACTATGTGGCCATACTATGCGGCCATACGCCATGTCATAAAATCATACAAATATTATACCTGTACACGATCACCCAGTAAAACATGGGTTTCCTGTATTTAGCTACAAAGTCTCCCAAGTTCTAAACTTCACTATCCACTAACTAAAAAAATATGGGGGAGCTTATTCCAGAAAGCAATGGGCACAAGGCAGGATACACCGTGAACAGGACACCAATCTATCACAGTTCCGTCCCAGTGTGTGGTCTGTGTGTTTTGTTGTTATGTTCCACACTTCTGACCCTTGATTGTTCTCCCTCCCCCATTGGCCCACCATTACACCACTGTTTCAGTATGATGCCATCATCAATCAGCTTCTCAGCCAACCAGAGTGCATCTTATTCACTATAAAACTTGGAGGTTTTCTGAAGGAAGAGGCCTTTCGTTTGACTTCGGTCCTGTTCGGTTGTGGTTATCGCTTCGTTTCGCTTCGTTTCGCTTCTGGTTATTGCTTTGGCTTTGTTGTTTTGTTGGTTTTCTGTTAGTTTCTTTGTACTTTCGTTTGTTTGTGTGTTTATCATTGTTTTGTCATTACCTTGCCCTAAAGTGTTACATGTTCAACTTTGTGTTCTTTTGTACCCTGTTCCTGTTGATTACTCAAGTTTTCCCTTATTTGTATTCCTGGTTCACTTGTGTGTTTGTGTGAACTTTTGTGTAAAAGGTTAGTTTAGGTTGTTGGGTACACCTTACACACTTAGTTGATTTTGTATTAGTAACACTAGTTTAGTACGGGTGAGTGCCATTTGTCTTGTATGGTTTTGGGTAGTCAGGGGAGGTTAGTTAGGGTGTTGAAGACGCCGAAGACCGTGTGTTTTGGGTTTTCTTTTGTAGTCATATTAGCTTTCCTTTACTTTCCTAGCCAGCTCCATTTTGTTTGTTATTTTCTTTTCTTTGGCACCACTAGTTCCTTACCCTGTTCCTTACCCTGTGTTGTGTCTTACCCGTCACTTATTCAATTTAAAATAATCCCTTTTGCACCCACCTTTGCTATCACGTTTCCTAGTCCCTCACCAGAACCCACCTGCTTCCAAAAGAATTATCCTAAATGTTATATCCCTGTACCCCTAGACACTTGGGGTCGTAACAACAGGGCACACACAAACACAAACTCACTCCAGAGCCAATTTTCCCAGAAGTCAATAAACCTACCAGACAACCTACTGCATACAGGGAGGAGGTTGAAACCCTGGCAGCATGGTGCCAGGACAACAACCTCTCTCTGAACACCAGCAAGACTAAGGAGTTAGTCAAGGAAAACGTCAGAGAGCAGACCACGTTCCCATTTACATCAGCGGGACTGCAGTGGAGAGGGTCAGCAGTTTTAAGTTCCTACAGTAGGTGTTAACATCACACAGGACTTAACCTGGTCTCACCACACCAACATCGTGGTCAAAACAGAACGGCAGCGCCAATTCTTTCTCCACAGGCTAAAGAAGTTTGTCATGCTGTCACATATCCAAGCCAACTTCTACAGGTGCACTGTTGTGAGTATCGTGACTGGCTGCATCACTGCCTGGTACTGTATGGGAGCTGCTCCTCCCTGGATCGCAAAGTTACTGCACAGGGTGGTGAAATCAGCACAACTCATCACCGGCTGCGTGCTACCAGACATCAAGGATATCTACTCTGTTAGATGCCTCAAGAAAGCCAGGTTTTTACTCAAGGACCCCAGTCACCCAAACCACAAACCACAAACCACAATCTGTTTTCCCTACTACGATACCAAAGCCTACAGACAAAGACCAGCAGATTTTTAAACAGCTTTTTCCCTAGGGTAAAAACACTGCTGAACAGCCACCAACAATTACCCAAATGACCACTGATAAAGTCCACTGCATTTTTTTCTTTCCTCCTGTGTTTTATTTTCTCGCCTGCGTTTTTTTTCTGCCTGCCTTTTTTATTATTGTGTAATCTTTTAAATTGTTAGTTTATAATTTATTGTATTCTTCTTGTAACCTTCTATCAAAGTCTGTCCTATCTCTCCTTGGCGAGCTTGCGAAAAATGCATTTCACTGCCGACAACCACCGCTCTATGCAGCATTGTTGTGCATTGATAAATAAACCTCGATTGATTGTGTTTTTTGGACTGTGGGAGGAAACTAAAGTACCCCGAGGAACCCACCTGACCTTGGGGAGAACATAAAAACATCACACATAGCACCCCAAAACTGAGCCATAGGCCCCAGAACTGCAAGGCCCATTGTAACTCTGATAACTTTGCATCACTTATTAGCTATCATACACAACCATTAAGAATACTTACGCTTGACCTTGCAAATAAGATTTGTTTTTTACCAATGTGGATTTTACCAGTCCACATTGGTAAAAAAGAAAGGAAACAATTATGTACCAACAGTATGTGATTGGCCACTTTATGTAGTGAACATTTAACAGTTTTGAGACATGTTGAAATACTAAAACTCTAGCCATATGTTCTTTGTATTTGTAAGGACACTATTTGCTATTATCTGTGAATTGTTTATCTCTTATCCACTGTAGCTTCCATTCTGACATGGAAGAGTAGTTGGTATAAGCAAGTGTCAACAGGATTGATTTGGCCAGCTCATTTGCATGCAGTTAGTGGAGACACTCCTGGGTCAAGCTTAAGCTTCTTTTATGGATCAAACCCATTTGAACATGGTTCTTACATAAGTCTCTTATCACAAGTATGCACCTTTATTCATTTTCTTCTGCAGACTCAGTTTTTTATCCGTTTTGTTTCTTACTCTATATTTTGGTTATAATATTTTAGAATAAATATATTTTGTATTATTTTGATTTATTCAGAGTATTTACGATTTTGCACTCCTTTTCATTTTAATAATTGTTTAAAATACCAGGTTACAGAAATGCAGAATTTATTAGTGAAAGATAAACAATAGCTGAAGGAAGGCAATGCAATTTTGATGGGAAAATAAAAATTTAAAATTCATGGGCACCTTGGAATGGATATATTTTCAGGAGACATGGGAAAGCAAAACAAGCAAGGTTACTTATTCATACAGAAATACTCTTTACGTCAAGGATATTGGATGAGACATTCACATATACTCTTCACCTGTTCTGTCATAGGCTGGAATATAAAGTATTGCACATGTCACCATAGACCAGTTACATGTTTTTTTTTCTTTGTGGTGATAGTTTTTGCTTTAAGGAAGAAAGTAGAGCATACTGTATATACATTCTGTACACTGTGGATGATTTTCCTTCCAGGACAGCTGCCCATTTTGTGTACAGAATCTATATCAGGAGGCAAGGGGAAGTATTATTACTAGAACGGTTTTGCAGGAATCAGTCAAGAATACAGTAGTCCATATGATCTTATTGGTATGTATCTCCAATGATTGTACAATATACGGCAGAATCCTCTCACTTTCTCCAAACTTGCATTGCATGTGATGTATAATATTGGGTGCAATATCTTCCATAATAATATTGCTGTGTTCGGTGTGGGAATCAGACATTCTCCCTGGGAAATACATTGGATTTAAATTACAGTCCTGTACTAGATTACCATCTGTGACCATCCACTTGCCAATATTGTATGCTTGCTGCTAACAGAATGAAAACTGATACTGCAGTCATACAGTACATGACTGATGCCATCATTGTCATTTCACGCAGGGATTATCACACATAAGAAAATGATGAATGCCAAATAACGATTAGCAAATATATCTCATGTATCCTATGAATGAGATATCAAACTGTTAGGATATACTGTATGTAGTTTAAAGTGTAGAATTTAAAGCAAGAGATGTTATATTAAGATCGTTACACGTATTCAACATCCTCAAAGGCACTGACAAAGTCAACCCTGCGTACTTCTTCAGAATGAAAAGAAACATAAACTAGAAGACACAAGTGGAAACACCGTAAGCGTGCATTTAAAACTGAGAACAGGAGACATCTCTCTACCATAATAAGCTGCCATGCTGCTGAAGCCTATACTATGTATTATTTCAAGAAATGGCTGGATAAGATCCATGAATCAATTAGCTACTAAATGCCAGATGGGCAAGTTGTGCTAAACAGTCTCCTCTTATTTTAACTGTTTTTATGTTCTTAGGGTGCAAGTGTGGCTAAATCCTTCTCTTGCCCCTGTGGCATCTCTAGTTAATTCATAATTTACCAGCTCTGTTTCTTCTATTGCCTCTGTTCTACGAAAAAGGAAATCCTTGTCAAAACAAGATTTTCCTTTCTATTCATTCTGTTGTCATTTTTCGACAGAACACTGGATTTGACTCTTTTGTGTGTTGTCTTTTACACTCTGTCTACACGTGCAGTTATTTTTCATTCTTCCTGCTGATTTACTTTACAGGTGAGTTGAAAATTAATACAGAACAGGGCAGAGAAGACCAAAAGTAGGCAAAGGTTTCCCCTAAAATCTTCACCACTGTGTTGCCTGTCTGCTGCTTCATTGCTACAGTATACACCCTTTGTGCATTCATGTACCTGAATTCGCTACGCAGTTTTGTGCAGTCTGTGTTCCTGCACACATTGGTCCCTTTGAAGTACATGCTCTTTATGCTCTCGTTTCCCCTCCTCCGCCCTACCTTTATTGAACTAAATAAGTTTTGTGCTTTTGTGTTCTTCTATCTTGCCAGCACACTGTTCCAGAACATTTACAGGCAATATGGTAAATATAAAAAATGACGATGAAGGTCATAACTGAATCTTTGCTCTTGAGTGTCTTAAGCCTTGGCCCTGACCATTATACATGTGTAGCAGTGTACCTCCCTTTTCCCAAACACCCCACTCCCAAGCATTCAGCAAAAAACATGGGCTGACATGCTGTACAGTGCTCTCCAAAATGTATAGGGACAGTGAAATTTTCCTGTGAACTCTAATAATGCTCTTTTAATAATGCTCATTTCTACTCTCTTGGATCATTAAACAAACCGATATTATGTAACCTTCTTCTGAAGGAGTAATAGCACTGAGACAGCTGAGAGGTGCATATTGTTAATCAGCTTATTGTCACTTAATATAATTGGGCTGAAGTCAAAGTATTTCTTTGTTCTAATATGATCAAATGTATTGTATATGTGGAATTACCTGAAAATAAAATCAATATTATATTGTACTTATACCTTATGGCCCCAAATACAAATATAGTACAAATGTGACTGTAAGTTGCTCTTTGCTATCCTAACACTTTTAGAGGGCACCATTTAGCAATAACTAACATTTTACAGAAGAGTAAGAAAAGCACCCTAACAAAATCTCAATTAAATTACTATGCTGCCTACTATAAAAGTATGAGGGGTAGACTTGTCACTATACTGGGGCGTTAGGACCCAGACAGACCACAGAGTGAGTGTCCCCTACTGGCCCCATTAACACTACTTCCGGCAGCAACCTACTTTTTCCCCAAGAGGTTTTCCATCCAGGTACTGACCAGGCTCACTGCTTAGCTTCAGTAGTCAGTGTAAAATTGTACAATGTGGTGTAGCTTTAAAGGTTTCATACATGAGAACCTCTAAATGTGAGACATGCTAGAAGTACAGCTCACCTTTAGTAAACATGTACAGTAAAAGTAGCGTTACTAAATGAATTGGTACTGTACATTCTCTAATTAACTCTGCACCAAAGCCACATGTTTCTAATTCACTGCAAGGGCATGCATTTTACTCGTATCCACTGTGACTTCCTCAGACTTTAAAGCACATTTATTGCCATTTCTGTTCAGCATTTTTTAATCACTATTGTGAACTAAACATCAAATGTGTTTGTGATAATTGTTCAGCTCACGAGAATTATAATGTGAATAAAGAAGCTTTGTTCCCAAAGATACATTGACCAGATGTTTCTGATGAGTTCAAACATGCCACTGAGAAGGCATATCTGGGATGGGTTGCTTTGTGGTCCGACTTGGCAGCTGCTTGTTTTATACAGGGAGTATATATGCCTGTATATAGTGCGAGGAGAAATAGAAGAGTTTTGCCTAATGTGTGGGCAGATCTGCAAGGAAATAGAGTAGTGCTGACTTCTGTTTCCTTGAATGAAGTATTGCGAACAGTTGTCTTCTTGGGGTCAGTCCACAATGTAGACAGGTGGGAGACCTCAGTTTGGCCCAGCTATAGGTTGGAGCTGAATATGCTTGGATGTTCAGAAAGTCGACAAAAAGAGTCCAGCTTTTTGATGTTTTTATCAGGTGAAAGTAACAATGGTTTCATGAACACAAAATGTCTGCTATTCCAGAAAGAAAGTCTTGAGCAGTATACTGTACTTTCCTGATTCATTCTTCCAGCCTTGCATCTTGCAGAAAATTTTAAGTCCTAATTAGAACTGCTTGCAGTCATGTGGTTAGAAAAATCAGAGATGCCAGTTTAGTTGGTGAGAGAAGAGGAGCTTTAACCAACAAAAATGAGTTGGATGCTAGTTTCTTATGGCGTGATTTCAAAGCTGATGACTGGTTGAGTGTGCCAATTCCTTATTGGTAGAACTTTCTTTGAGTGAACAGTGACCTCTGATCCATTGTCTTGGAGAAAAACAGACTATAAACTTGATGGATCTCATATGTGCTCAATATCATTAGATAGTTCATCACACAATACAGCTAAATTATGTCTCTTAACAAGGCATCACAAAGACTTTTAATAACAATTCATTCTAAATGTAATAATATGTCTTGCTGCTACAGGTGGATTTCTTTTGTGCTCAGTTTTGGTATTTCACCTGGTAACAATCTACTCATTATCTACTCTGGGTCTCGATCAAGGATCAAGACAGTTCACTAGACTAGGATTTGACTGGCTGCACAAACTGTAAATAATCCCTTGAATATTGCTTTCCCCTACCTTTTTGAAGATGGTTAGGACAGAGTTTTATTAAATAATTCAAAACAATTACAAGGTTTAGGGTGGCTCAGTGGTGCAGAGGTTAGCATTGCTGGGTTTCCTCCCACAGTCCAAAGACTCTGGTTAATTGGCTTCAAAAAGTTGGCCTTTGTGTGAGTGTGTCTGTGTCTTTCTGTGCCTAGGAATTTACTAGCATCCTGTCCAGGCTGTATCCTGCCTTGTGCTTATTGCTTGCAAGGCTAGACTCCAGCTTACCCTGCGTAAGAGTCAATAAAATGGATGGATGGATTTCAATGTTTACTGTTGATTTAAGATTGATCAAAAGCTTTTTTGTCGGTAGTTTTACTTCTGTTACACTGCTTCTATTTAAGCTCCTAAGAAGTCAGTTTTATCAATTCCATAATAGTTAAGTGCACTAAGACATGAAAAGAATGAATGGTAGACAGAAGAAATTGATAATGTGGAATTATTATGGAAGCAAAATGATTTTTATATAGCATTTCATAAAACCAAGTTAAGACACCGAAGAGGCAGGGGATTATATGCTTAGTGGCATTATTTTCACTAGTTACATTGGGTGTGGATAAGAAAGGATAATGAAAAATTCCCTTAAAGATGAAATGCTGTTAATATTTCATTATTAAAAAAAAATCAACTATATGATGCCTTGAGGAGTGGAATCTTATTGCGTAGATGGCTACGTTTTCCAGTAAAATTATTACTATGAATTATTACTATGGGGCTACTCTGTTGGGCCCATGAGCAAGGCCCTTAACCCCAACTGCTCCAAGGGCGTTGTACAATGGCCGACCCTGCGCTCTGACCCCAAGCTTCTCTCCTTGTCTGTGTGTCTGTGTCTCATGGAGAGCAAGCTGGGGTATGCGAAAAGACGAATTCCTAATGCAAGAAATTGTATATGGCTGATAAAGTGATCTTATCTTATGAAAGATACAACCAAAGCTTTAATATGAAATTCATAAAAAAATTGTTAAAGTATTTCTTTCCTTTTGCATAGACAGGAGCCAGTACCTAACTTTAAAGCAAATATTTTATTATTTGTTTTAAATTGTAAAATTATCCTTAGCTAAAGATAGATTTTAAATTATTTATTAAGCAGTATTTGCTTCCAGATGATAACCTGGTTACATCCAGATGTATTCCAATGGAATACAGTAAAAACTCAACAAAATTAAATGACTTATTCTTCAGGGAAATAGTGTGAGTCCCTTGAAAAAGAGACTAATATCAGCAAGATTGTTGAGAATTTGTGTATTTTTATTTTTATTTTTATTTTTGGGGTAATTTTGTTATTCTGCAAAACCTTCAAATTTCTGAAAACAAAATTGAAAAGTGAATAACCCAAAGCAGTGGAATTAATTAATCTGAACTCCTGCACAGCTTACCAATTTACATTAGTATGTACCTACAATGCACTGATACACAATGCATACACAATGTACTGATACTTTTGAATACAAATTCACAAATTAGACTAATTAGAAAGTAAATATTTATTGTTTGTGGCATAGCTAAGAGGGGATAACTCTCAATAAGAAAGAACCTGTTTTCCTTATTTGCATAAAAAACTATTTAGTCAATTCTGTCATAATGCAGTAATGTAAATATCAGTGTCTCAGCCCAGCAATGTATGATTTTGATGCCTTTACGTACAGTACCTTCTACACTCCTGTAATGTATACTTAAAAAGACACACATTGGCTGTTGAAATCATACTGTATGTTCTGCTCAATAATATTATTTGATATTACAGTATTAAAAAAGTTACCTCAATATATTTGTGTTGTAATCAATTTAACATATTCCAGAATATCCTGAAAGTGATACGAAAGGGTCTAATAAAAGTTGGGCTCCCGATTAGTTCGACCAGTTAATAATATTTGGTCTATAGCAGGTTTGCCTAAACACTGCAAATTAGCTATGTCACATGACGAGGATTTCCTAGAGAGTGGTGCACAATTGACTGACTGCATCCAGAAGTTGGAATTTATCAGTCATGAGTATGTTTCTCTTGGCTTTCTGGCAAACAGACTATTAAATTCCCTGGTGCCAGCAGGATTGTAGTAATGTCATTGAGAGGCACAATACAGCCTCAAATCTCATGTCAAGCCCTGTAGAGCTTGAAGTGTAACACAAAATGATTGGCTCTGGTGGTAGGGCAAACTCATTCACTCCATGCTGTAGATGAGTCAATGCAGTGAGCCAAGACATAAATGAGAGGATAATAATTAAAATTTGAAAAATATATATATTCAAAAACAAATCTGGGTGATCAAATAATCTAGTCATGGTCATCTAGTAGTTTAATGTCCAAGACTGAGAATTTGTTTGATTAATTGAATGGATGAAGGGAATTCAATGAGAATTCCAATTTCATTCATATCCAACACCACATTAAGTAAATCAATAAACAGGCTCAATATTTGATTACCATAACCCTCACAAAATGTGCTGGCAAGTATCTCTCGACCCCTAGGAACAGAAAAAGATATATTTTTTAATCTTAAAACTAATTATTTAATTATTTAATTTCAGGAGGGAATAACAATCATGCATAGTTTACCATGAAACCCATAGCACAAAGTTTTTTAACACTCAACATCCCATAATGTCCTCACTATAGTCAGTGTGTTCTGTGACTTTAGTCAGATACTGGCAGAGAAGTAACAACCAGACTGAGTTGAGGATGGTTATGCATCTTTTAAAATCAGTGGTGCTGCAGTGCTATTTTATTTTCACAATCTCTTTAACTGTTTCAATACATTTGCTTGTCGAGTCTCAGGTGGCTCATTCATCTGTGCAGCTTTAATCTTCACCATTAGCTCCCTGCTGCTAGTAAGGCCATCTTGGCTCACTCTCTGAGCTCTTGGGGTGTGCCTTTCTTCTAGCTCAACATTCACACAGTGATATAGAAAGCAGCAGTTTATATAAAGAAGACCAAAGCTGCCATCTATCACAATAGTAACTACCAGCAGCTATGGCCTCCCAGATAAGCCTATGCATCCTTAGCCTACACAAATCATATAGGGAGCTCCATTAGTATAGATACCAATTTTTTCAGCTCTATCTTCTTAAATGACTCATGCACATCTTCTCCACAGGTTATTACATGCAATAGTTTTATGGAATGCATCTCCTTTCTTACATTGTGTTCACCATTTTATTGTGCTACCATCGGTTTTACAGCATCAATAAAATGTATACTTTGTCTTTAGTTTTCCAAATATTGGAGCCTTCAAATAACCTGTCTGCTGGTCCTAAACATTTTGTGCCAGTCACAAAATATGGTTCTTAATAGTGTTTTGGGGCAGGGAGTAGTATTTGCACACTTGTCTTTGCTGTCTCTGCATTGAACATGTGTTCAACTGGTTACATCAATCTTTTAAATATGAATTGTTAGAAAATGGTGAGTAGTTCCTTGTGAACAAAACATTGTAAAACCGGTTTGTTTAATGAAGCTCTTTAGATAAGTTAACTAGAAATCCAAGGTGTTGGATGGCATCCTCTCATTTGCTACCTCTTCTCTTATGAACCAAATGCTAAGGAAGCGTGCTAACTAGATTGTGTAAATTATTGTCCAGAATAACAAATTAAGTAAAACATAAAGTTGACATTTAATCATCTTTCAATGCCCACACCAAGTTTTTTCTTCCTCCAACAGCATTTCATAGAACATTTTTGATGATGTTTGACATTTGCTAAACCACCTGTAGCTTGTCAATTGTAGTGTAACGTTGTTATTTTTGCTATTGAATGTTTAGTTGGAACTTCCTCTTTGAATGGGATGCAACTTTGGCATTTGTGCTTTGCTTGAGACAGATTTAGAAAGATTTATATTTTAAATTTGAAAAGACTGCTAGAGAATTGCACAAATAAACTTTATTGCCAGTGTGTAGGCTTAATCAATTCCCTCCTAGAGAGTTCTAATATGGCCAATCATAAATGCCCCATAAAATCTAGTTTAAAAAAAAAACTTTGCTGTACTGGGATGAATATAAAAATATTTACATTACAGGGTCTTAAAGGAGATATTTTTAATTTAGTAATGCTTTTTCAGTAGATATACAATATAGGCTTTTCCAGAGTAAATACACAACACATTTCAATACACTTTAAAACACATGTTTTTCTAACAAATCTTTAGCTTTCTATTTAAGATTAAGTAAATAACATTGAGAAAATAATGGTTAATCTTCACAATATGACCCCACAAAAGCCTTATTTATTGGGTATGGAAATTCTCCTTGTGTACCTACATCACATCGTGCATCACTCATGCAGAAAGTGATAAATTAAAGTTTGTTTATTCCGGCAGGAAATTATGAATTGATTAAAAAATTCAAATCAAAGCACTTCAGTGGAATGGTTTAATTTTTGGATTAATGTTCATATCAAATTGAGAAAATAATAGGTGAATGTTTTTATTAAAAAACAAAGTTTTTATGTAAATCCATTGTTTTCTGATAGCTTGAATTAAACATAACTTCTCTGGGGTTTATTTTGCTATGCATCATAAATGCATGTGGGAAATACTGTTTGTGTAATCTTACATGAAATATAGTAGTAATAAAAATGTATTCTTTATTTTTATTGTTCTGAAATTTACATTACTCTGCAGTCTTTTTAGCATGTTTTAACGCTCCAATTTTACATTTTTAAATGTTTATCTTTGCATGCAGATATTATAAAATATCTGGACATGGATATGGACATTATCAATGTTGGACACTAAAGGCTGTGACGTTCATTCACTAGGGAAAGCAAACCAGGGAAAAAGCATAATACGCAGTCTCTGTTGGACACCTGTAATTTGGTTCTATGATTTATTGTTTTTTTGTTTAAAAAAAGGGATTGATTAAATGTCACTGGGCAAGCATAAACACATTTAAGTAATTTGTAACAGATAGACCAATTAATGTCTTCAGATGGTCTTTGTAAAAGTATGAGAAATGTTTTGAAAAGCAGCTTGTAGTTTTCATCATTGAGAAGCAGATCATTAATGGAACTTATACAGTAAGTGCAGTTACTGTAGACCAGTAGTGAAGCAACTGAAGGAGAAAGTGTTCTTTGATATGTCATATTGCCTAGTTGGTAGTAGCACAGCTACATTTTTAAGAACTTGGAAGGAATGGAAGATAAATAATGAGCAATAGCTGCAGAGAAAACTAAGGTCAAGTGAAATGTTTTATTTCATGCTGATAGGGTATATTCATGAGGGCATATTGAATGTTATAATGTTTGTAATAGGTTAAGGATGATAGGCAGTTTGATGATGTTATTGAGAGGGATATGTTTAGGAGCTGTAAGAATAGGTGGACCTACAAGTATTGTTCAAAAATGAGATTTGATTTGTTTTATTTTTTATATTTTTTGTAATATCTTGAAAATTCCTAAAGTTATACTGGTGCTTTCCATGGCCTTAGAGTAATATTATATACTTGTAATCATAAGAGTCACTAAATGTAATTTGGTTATTATAATCGAGAACTCACAATGGTCTTTGATTCTGTGGACTTTTTGATTCTGTGGGTTTAAAGTTCAAATTCTTTAAAAGCCTGCATGATTTGGTCTTCCTGAATGGATTTCAAGGCCACAACAAGAACACCTTGTTTGTTTGAATCTTAAATCTCTCGAAGAGAGAAGACTAAATGGTAGATTGAAGTTGTAGAGCAGGCTTGCTATAGAGCAGGCTATATCTATAGAGAGAGAAGAATAATGGACATGCTGAGCTAAAACACATCCTGTGAGTTTGGCTTTTGAACAGTAGGCATGACAAATAAACATAAGAAAGGTTGCCTTGTCCGCCCTGCTTTCCAAAAATCTCTACTTTTGCAACCATCTCGCTAAGATAAACATTCCATTATGTCCACAAATATCTTATTATTGATTTTTTGTTTGTAAGAAAGGTTATACTCTGAGCATATCTATTTTCAAATCTTCGAGCCCTCAGTTCGCAGATTTTCAGAGCCTTGTACTTCTGACATCTCTCTCAGCACCATATTATCTTTTACTCTGGTGTTTCTCAAACACTCTCTTATTCATGCCTGGTCCTCTCTATGATTTCCACTGAGAGAATCTTCTCAACGATCTCACATGTTAGTGAGTCTTGGACTCTCAGACTCAGTGACTCGCACACCCCAGGCTCTCATTTCTTCTAGGTCGTCCTTTTCGAGGAGTAACATTGGAAGACCCTCAATTCAATTGATCCCATTTGGACACTATACCACCTTCTTTACCTTACCAACAAGCCAACAGGCAACGACCAAGGCTGTCACACATCTTCGCTGTACCTCAAAGTTTCATGTCTCTGCCAGGAGTCTTCTTGTGTTCCTAGCCTCCTCACACGGCATCAATTGACTCTGTTTCTTGCAGCCTCCATTTCTCATTTTCTCTGAGCTTCTCAATCCTTGATTACACCTACAGTATGAAGTCTCCTGCTCCTTCTCAATTTCTCAGATCTTCTAACTCCACCATTATCACACACATGGAGACCTCCTCCCTGTTCTTTTGCTCTCTCTAAGCTTTTCACTTTGACGTCTCCACTTGATTACCCACACCCTTGATGGCATTACACTGTGTTTCTTGTTCCATACTCCCACAAAGTTTGGGGTATAAATGTGCCTTCAATTCTCAAAATTAAATGCACCTCCGCAGAGTGGAACATTTTTCACACTTTGGAATGGCAGAAAGATGAGAAACAAGAAACCGCTCTAAACATAGACTAGAAAAATCAAGTGAGTAAATGTGTTGATATCCCATAGAACTTTTAAGATGTTCAGGACATAAAAGAGAGGGTAAAGACAGTATCCATAGACAGATTGGACAAATGCAGTGTACCTACAGTCAAGTAAGAATAGTGTAGAAATTCAGTGGTATGGAAAAGCCAGTATGGGGTACTTTCAATTTTGGGACAATTTATTTTGGTATTGCCTTCCTTGCTCTGCTGCTGGGTACCCAACAAACTAGGCTTGGGTGGAGTTGTATACTAGTCTTGCATAGAATGCACATGTCCTAGCTCATTCTATGGGTGCTAGGATTTCAGGGAAAGAAACTAAGAAATACTGTAGTATAGGTGCAAACAAGTTCTTTGCAGAAAAATGCATTTTACATCATTAATGACACAACAATTAACATATTCCTTAAAAATACACTTGCAAAAATTAAATGTTCTATTACAACTCACGAACAGAAGTATTATTAACACCTGAAATATATTAAATTAATTTACGTTTGTTCTAATCAAGTAATTTGAAAATTCAAGTCATTAGTAAAGTGTAGCAAGCTAAGTAGCTCAATCAGAGTTTAACAAAAATAATATCCATTATGAATATTCATTTTTATTTTCAGACATTATTTTAATTAACTATTTCCTTCATGTATGCCAGAGTACTTCAAAATGTTCTTTAAATTATTTGCGTGTGTCTGGCCTTCCAGTTGTGCTCAGGGACTATTTTGTTTTAAATTGCACGCCAACATTTAAGAAGTAAAATGGTAGGGAGAGAAAATGAGTAAAGGAGATTAAAGATAAGAAGTAGTAAAAGAAAAGCATAATTTGAGAAATTGGAATAAGACTCTAGTCCAGAATATCAAACAGTCAGGAGACATTCTTTAGAATAAGTAATCTTTTCCTATTGCCTGCAAGTGTGAATGGTTTGACTGTTTAAGGTGATTTCATCATATTTTTAGGTGTGAAATTCTGGGAACTGATGAATGATGCAGTTTCAGACCTGCAAAAAACACTCAAGTTCAGTTCATGTTAAGCATTTGTTATTTTTACAAGGGTCTACAAGTTCATATTTTATGTAGAATTTGTCACGGTTATGTTTTGGTTAAAACTAGTGTTAGGATTTTACCCACTAAGACTTAAGGTAAAGGTTAAGGGTGAAGGCAAAGATCAGATCAAATACTTTATAATTAAGGTCCAAAAATAACATTAATAAAATTTAAACATGCTTATAATGTTTAACTACACATATGCCACTATACTTAAACTTATATTTTTAATACAAATATAAGAATTCAGTTCATATAGTAATAATCCATAGAGCCCTGTGTCTATCAGTCCGTAAAAGTTATATCACAACATCTAGCATTAGTAGGACTACAATGTTCTCTTTAGTTCTATGTACCTACAACATGATTTTATTTTTCTCTTGTGCATTCATCATCAACAGGTACTGTACATTTTTGTGCAGTTCATGCCAAAATAATCTCATATGATTTAGGCGATTTAAAATTAGTTCTAAAATGTTTGTTATCCTGTATGTCCTCCAAATATACCTTGCTGCACTGTCTACAGAAAAATAAAAATAAAAATAAAATTGAAATATGCAACCTTGGATAATAGACATGTGATCATCAATCTATGCCAAATATCCTACTGTCAGGGCACCAGTGTGAAAGCCGGAGGCTAAGACTGAACCAAGAACCCATTGGCTCCAAACCAAGGATGCTGACAAGCTGGCAACTGGAGTCTATGAGATATGTGGTCCTCACACAGGTGATTCAACATGGGAATTAAAAAAAATGTGTGGAAGCATTTTCATGTCCACTTTAATCATAAAAAAAGCATCTGAGTACAAGATTAACTTGGCAACATAATCCAGCCTCCAGGCACTCTTATTAATACTGATAGCTACATGTGTGACCTAAATTATGTAATCACTGGCTTTCATACATAGATTTACAGGAAAAGGCATGTAACCCTGAAACCAAAACTCAGACAAACATCTTTGCTGGGGTTCCCTAGACTGTTGTTCTGTCTTCTCTGTTAAGATGTTCTGTTGATGATCATTATTTATTAGTTATCTAACATGAGTGGGGTATTTTGCTGAAGCATAATGATAAAATGGCACTGTTTCACTCAGTTTTAAACCCAGTGGATGGCAGTATGTCTGTGTGGGACAATTTTGTATCTTGGACATTGATGCATTATAGAATAATTGGCAGAAGGAGGTGTGTTTGTTACTGTTTTAAAATTGTTAGATGTGTAATTTTCTCAAGTTTAGATCAAATTTAAATAATCTTTGCTTCTGGAAATTGACAGTGGTCAGCTGTAAGGCTGGGGAGGAAGTGTTTGCTCAGATTTCTTTTGTTTTTCTTTTGTATCTCCAGAACAACAACTATAGCTTGAAACAAGCAAGCAGTCAGATGTATAGTCATCTTTAAGTGTGGTGGCAGGTTGTTATATAAACTTAATAAATACTGTATTTGTTTTTAAAAAGTACATTTTAATATTATCTCTCTATATATAAATTAGTGATAAAATCGATTCAAGCTTTAACTGAATGTCTTTTGTGTGCTATTGTGGGTTAATAAGGGTACTAAAAATATTTAATAATGTGACAGAGTGCTTGTTATTTTTTCTTTCTTTTACTGAATGTGAAACACTCCAATATTTCCCTCTACCCTTCTGGTATGTTTGAGAGTGTGTATGTGATACGAATGAAGTGTGAATGATACTTAACCTTTTTGTTGTTTCCCTAAAATCACTGCAGTGTTTTCCTGTTGGAGTATTGTATTGTGTTGATCAAGATGGCCACCAGTCACCTTTCCTGTTTGAAGTATCACACAAATGATCTTAAAGGGAAAGGTTACTGGTGAGCCATCTATAAATAACCGATGTAAGGTTAGTTGTTTTGTTTAAGTGAATATATCACAGTTGCATGGCTATGTTAAAAATTATAAGTTTTTTTTGGATGGTTAAATACTTTATTTTGGTCAAACTGCCTATCTCTGTTAAGAAAATGTGAGCAAGTCCCTTTAAGAGGATGGTCCTTAGAAGAGGAGGGGCTATAAAAGGGACTGGGAGAGCTCAGTATGGAGAGGGTGCCTTGGAGGAAAGGTGTGAAGAGTGTACTCCTGTGAGGGGTTTTTTTTTTTGTTATCCCTATTTTGATGGCAATACATCCAGTTTTGTTTGCATTTGAAGACTGCTGTGTGGGAGTTTCTTTTCTTTTGAGCCAAACCTGGTCACTCGGCCAGTGACAAATAAATTAAAGGTATTTTTTTAAAAAAAGGGAAAAAGAAAATTAACATGAGCTCATTGCAGTGTGTGGTTTGCAGGATGGTTGACTCTGTGGGTGGAGAGAGAATTTATCTACAAATTCTACCAGCAGGCAGAGCATCTAGAGTCCAAGATTCAAGTACTTAAACCCCAGCTAACTGACAGTACTATTTTACATGCCCTATAGGGAGATTGTGTGCATGCCACAAGTAGGAGGTTAAGCTAGTTCTGAGCTTCAAATCAAGGTGATGCTTGCTGAGACGTAGGGTACAAGATTCAGTGATCAAAGCATCAGGAATCTCAAAGCAATCATAAAGTATTCCTTGGCGTACCTTTAGTTAATTGTTATGTGTAAATCCTTAAGAGTGTTATCAACAGTCTATGGATACAGCATAAAAACAAGCAGGTACAGACCAGAAAGAAAAGTAAGAAAGAGACAGAAAGGATGACAAGAGACTCAAAAAGGCAGAAGTTGAGAGGTGTTGTCTTGATCATCCATAAAGACCAGATTGGAGTTAAGTATTTCACCCCTGATAACTGCGCCTGCTATTCTGTGGTGTTTAGGGAACTCTGATTTTCTGTGTAAAGAATCCCTCATATAAAACAGCCTCTCCTGGTTAGTGATTGCATCTGATAAAATAAATATCCATATGTATAAGTGACAGCGGTCACACTTCTCTTTTGAAATGGATGAAGTACAGAGATCTGTTTTTAGTATTCTAAAATAGTTTAAATTTGTTTTTTTTGTTTTTCTCCATTGTGCTCTGGAAAATCTAAAAATGACTTACATGTTTTGACAATCATCTTGTTTTACGAATGTTCCTTTTCCTTGAATTTGAACAAATAGAATGCTGGATTGTCTGAATGGGATAAACTCTGTTCAACAGATTGTATTATGGTAAATTTGTCAAACTTTGCTTAGACTTAAAAAATAATACTAGGTATGAAAGAAGGAAAAAAATAAATATATACTTAGAAAAAACATTCAGATCATCATAATTAAGCTTATTACTCCAAGTTAAACATATGCCCTTTTAAATATTTACTTTTTGGCCATTTCTAGAAAAAGTGTAATAGATCTGTTGAAAAGTTATTTTTCTGTTGTTTCAGATTTCAGAACTGGACTTAGTATCCAAATTCTAAATATTCAAAAATAATAAGAGCTTGGGTTTGAAGGTCAAACATCTGTCTTTTTATTTTTAACATACAGTTTATGTACACATTTAGGGCAGCATTGTGGTACAGCTGTTAACACTGAAACCTTGCATTGCTGGGCTTGGGTTCAGTTCTGGAACTGGAGTGCTTTCTGCATGGAGTTTTTATGTTCTTCCTGTCTCTGTAGGTTTCCCCCCACAGTCAAAAGACATACAGTACTGTACTGGTGGGCCAATCAGCTTGTGAGAAAAATGGCCCTGGTGTGAATGTGTGCGTGTCTGTTTCTGTGTCAGTATGCACCCTGCAAGGGACAGGCGTCCTGTCCATGGTGTACCCTGCATTGTGCCCATTGCTTACCAGGATAGGCTCTGGCTCCCCAAAACCCTGTGTTGGATTAGGTGTTTAACAATTTGATGGATGCACAGTAGATATATGTAGAGGCCATAAACATACACAATAAAACGATTATCACAAAACATAGTAACAGTACCCGTCACCAGCAATTACAGTACATGTGACTATTGATAATAATATTACTGCTACTCGGCATCATGGTGTCACAAGGGCTAGCATTGCTACCTCTCAGTGCTGGGGTCCTGGCATGCTACAGTATCTGCACAAAGTTTTTATTTTCTGCTCATGTTCTTTTTGGTTTTCCTCCCACAGTCCAAAGACATACTTTACTGGTAGTTTAACTGGCTTCTGTAAACTTGACCCTGGTGTGAGTGTGTGTTTGTGTGTGTGTCTGTGTCTGTCTGTGATGGATTGGGTGTATCCTGCCTTGCGCCTGTGGCTTGCTGGGTGAGGCACTGGCTCGCCTGCGACCCTGTATTGGATAGAGCTGTTTAGAAAATGGATGAATAGATTGCTATTACCATTATTGCGCAGGAACAGAGGCCACTCAACTAATTGTGTGGATCTTTAAGATAATTTTCTGCGCCTAAATTAATTTAGTTGAGTTGAGTTTGAAAACTTTTTTTCTTATATTATCTATTTAACTCCAGGCTGCATATACCTGTATAACAAACACTACTAATTGCTATTTCAAATATACTGGTATCATCCAGGTGGATGCTGCACATTGGTGGTGGTGGAGGGGAGTCCCCATTACCTGTAAAGCGCTTTGAGTGGAGTGTCCAGAAAAGCGCTATATAAGTGTAAGCAATTATTATTATTATTATTATTATTATTATTATTATTATTATTATTATTACTGCAACCTAAAATTGCTGCTTTGAACTATAAATTGCTGCAAACTATAAAACAACAAATTGCAATAATTCACCAAAATTGTGAATGTTTTAAAGTATATTATTTTGAATTCTTTGAATCTTATTTGCTCATTTTTTATATGAAATTTTAACGTTTTTTTTGTCCATGGAGATATTACATGTTATACCATGGACTTGTCATATGGACTGAGAATCGTATTATGCAAACTGTGACAATTCATGAACTTGAACCATGGCGACTTGGGCATGGGCTTGAAACATACTTAAGATATTAAAACTCCAATATAAGCCTGGATCTTTGCTAAGGATGTAGATAATTGCAGGAATATTACAGAAAATAAACCATATTTTTCTTCCACATCTAGTGAATAGTTAAAGAATGAAGTAGTGGCAGAATTTAGCTGGTCTACTGAACACAAGAAAAAGGAAACAATTATATAATATAAACAAAACACAATATGCTTTAGAATTCTAAGAAAAACAGCATAATACAAATGCTTATCCTGTAAATTTTTAATCCTTTCTTGTGGTCTGTCTCAGCTAAATTATAATTCTTGTACTACAGATACTTGGAAAACATTGTATTACAGAGGATTATTGCTTACATATTGTTGAATTGTGAATTAATGAATACTTGTTGTGAGTTATTGTCTCTAGAAAGACTTATGAGATTGCTTTCTTTAGTAAACCAATTTATAGAAACACCCTATAAAAATCTAAATACCACAGTAATTGTTACTGTGAAAATATAATCTTTTTATAGGATAACAACATAATTGCATCAATTCTTCTATCTGGCTGGGACATGGTGGATAACAAAAAGATGACTTAATGCATCAATATCAAGTAATATCTCAGAATATTGGCGAATATTATATAGTTTACCTACAGTGCAGGACAAAACTATTTTTTTCATAGATGTATATAACTGCCTTTCCTCCTATTATCAAATTGTTTTAATGGTAGTTTGAGTAAATCATATAAATTGCAGGTAAATTGTAATTTCTGTGAACCTATTTACCCACATTTATGTGCAAGTAATTTGAATGTAATTTTGATAGTATTCATAGGTTTCTCTGCTTTTTCTGTAACTTTCATCCAAATGTCACAGTGCCACCTACTGGTTGTACACAATACCTGTAAATGTTATTTGCATTATGCTTAGCTTTAGTTACAGATTTCTTAAAATATATATGTAGAATGTATTCATGATGATCTGAATCGATTTCATTTGATACACAATATTCTATTGCATATAGTAGTTAATTGGTCCAAGGATATGTCTGGTTGAGGAGCAACAAAAAAATCTTGCCTTAGAAATTATTTTTTTCCTAAATAAACAAAGAAAATAACATACTATAGAAACTTAGCTAAACATTTTGACAAATCTCACAACATGAATACACAGTAAAACCACACATTAATGTTATACTATAGCTTCTTAATACTACTAATACAATTGTTTTTTCTTAAACAATAATTATAATACTGCATAGTTCCATTTTAATGTATAAATCTTAGTACAAATAATTGTACGTTGGTGATCATTTAACTTGGTGTGTTCACATTTGATAGAAGCAAAGGTTGTTCATCAGTTGTTAAATACAGTGGCAATAGCTCTGAGATCAAAGCATAAACTTTTACAAACAATCTGGAATTCCCACAACACAAGCCTTCGAGCGTAGACACAAAACTATGCCAGAAATAGGAATTCACACACAATCAGAAAAACAAGGGACCCAGATCTTAAATAAGTTATGAGGATAACTACTGGAAACACTGAACATCAGAAGCTTAAATGTATTACATTTACATGTTATTGTTTTCACTGCTTGAATTTGCAGAAAATATATGTTTACTAGATTACTGGAGCAGAGAACAACATAAAAAACACAGGTTTAAAAGTTCATGGGTATGACTAAACATAAGAATATAAAAACTATAAGGATTCAGCATGGCATTTTTTCAAGTTGAATTGTTTGCCTGACAATGTTTTAATACCAATATAAAGGCCAAACAAGGGGTACATTATGTATATTTTGAATTCCCTGGCCAACTGCAATCTGCATTAAAAACTATTCAAATATGTTTCATTACAGTCCTTGATGTTGTCTTTTAACACAATAAACTTTGCAGATTAAAAACATAATTACCACAAATCTTAAACCATACATGGTCTTGCTAAATGAAACCGTAATTATGTTGTGGCAAAAAATATTATGGTTGATGTAACATCAACATGTAAACCATATAAAAATGGTACTACAAAAATTAGAATTGCAACTACGGTGAAAAGATTGCATCCAGTTTTTAAAAGTGCCAAAATTAAAGCACCACCGAGAATTGCAATAATCAATCTTCTTTACTGACCATGCACATAAAGTAAATATTAGACACAAGATTCTGAAACATAATAACTGGAATGATGTATAAAATCAGGCCGAGTCAGAGGTGCACTGGACTAGATCAATACTGTTTATCACCTCTTCTAATATCAATTTATTTATTCATTGAGTTTGAAGATGCACCATATTGATCAGCCTCCCCCCTTTTCAATTAAAAAAATGTTATTCCATTCTCTTACATTTTCTTTCCGTTTACCCATTAAGCCATCAAAACTTGTTTCTTGTGCTTAGCAAATGTCAGCTCTGAATCTGATCTAATCAATCAATCATACTAATTGTGTTTACTCATCGGCATCACTTTCAAAACTCACCTCTGAATGTTGTTTTTTTTCAGATGGACCATTACAATGTTCTGAATTGTATTCTGTCTTTAATTAAGAGTCCATCTAGAAGTCAGGAAATGTACTTTAGACACCAAAATTCAGAAATAAAAGTTATATGTTACTCTATTTTTTCTAGTACTTTGTAACAATGAAGCTTCTGCATCAATTAATCCAGATGAGATGCAAAACTGAATTCTAATTAAAGACATTCTTATTTGCAGCCTAATGCTAGAATTGTACAGTTCCAGTATTTATGTTCCTGTTCTCTGTGTGCATCTACTGTTGTGATGACATGGATGCAGTGGGTTGTGGCTACTGTGTTGTTCATGAATCCTGGTGCAGCAACAATGGGGAAAAGAGAGGATGGGAGGTGAGGGACTCCCAGTGGGCAGAACTTGAGCAAATGGAGGTCACTTGCACATGTGAAGACCTCTGTCCCTCAGAGCTACTTCCCCCAGTAGGAGGATACATAGGGGTGTGCTCTCACTCAAAGTCTTGGGAGTCTGGGGAAAGAGAAGGTTAACATGCATGTCTCCCTTCATTCAATAAAATTCTTCTGTTGTGATATCTAAGTGTGTGTAGCTTAGTTGCAGTGTTATATCTACAATTGATTTATTAATACATATTTATGCAATTGTAACCTCTTAATTTAACCTCTTAATCACTTTGTAGGGATCTAAAGCACAGAGGAAGAACAACAAAAATTGCCTGGAAAACATGTTGATCACCTTTATTATTATGCCAAACAATCATGTTTGCTTATAAAGTGTATATCGGGAGAAAAAATATTTAATGCCCTGTAAAGTTAAAGCTGTATTAAAGATTATTTGCAGGGTACAACTGCACGGAGCTGTCAGAACACTATATTTAAACAAACATTCAGGAGGTGGACGAGCACTAATCTCACTCATTTCTGTCTACTTGCAAAGGAACAAGACACCTCTTGCTTATTCACTTGCAAATCTAGTTTTAGCAAGTCTTCCTCCACTCCAAAATGTGCCCAAGCATCAACTCCTCAGCTCATCCTTCATTAAAGGAGGGGGGGGGGTCCACCGGCCCCATTCTTATGACAAGTTATTGTTCACCTCAGCCAGTTGAGTCACCCCAATAAATCTCACTATTCAAATCAAATTTCATCTTTCCTTAAGTACTGAAATCTAAATAATGATGACAGGTAGAGAACTGGGTGTTGTGCTGTTGCCAGGACTTGGTACTCTCAGCTGGCAGTTGGAGACCTGTATACAGTTGCTATGTGACACCATATACGTTGGTTGTTATCGCAGATCATGATTAATGTCAGGGGGGCTGCATCAGTGATGTTGGACCAAATATAAGTATCATGAACATGGGAAGTGTAGGTAGGTGGAGTAACACAATAAGAGCTTTCATAGTTGTAACAATATACTGTAGTTCTCAATTCAATTATGGAAACTATCTGGCAAATTGATATTAAATAAAATTTCCAGCAGCAATGAGGTTTCATTTGGTTGCTAACAGACCTAACATTGAGTTGTAGAATTTGGAAAGCAAATACTATGTAGTAAATCGGGGGGTGCTTAAAGTTCAGGCTCTTGGTTCTAAGTGAATTTGGATTCAGTAATTCAGTAAAACGTTTCTCAAATTTATTGAACATTTCATGGAATTGTGCCTGCTAGTTGGATTATTGTTTTTTCAGAAGGATCTCACAGAGGCTATAGCATAAATAGCTCCCTAAGGATGACTTGTCAACACACAGGTTTTGAACTTCTTGAAGTTCTCTACAGAGAGAACAGTCCTTCCTAAACAGGTTCAGTTAAAGTCATGACAACTTTACACCTAACATAAACCAATGGGTCATTGGTGCAAACTCTTTATTCACCTGTGGACAGATACCAGCTATACAGCACATCTTATAAGAACGTCAACACGAACACAAGAGGGATCTCTTAATGTGGAAATCATCATATCAGGCTTGGCATTAAAAGATTTGCATTTATTATAAAATACATTTCTCACTAATCCAAACTAATCACAACTTTGAAAAATTGTTTTTTATATTCTTAAATTATTAAAATGTGTTGTTCTGTTCTAGTGGTGCCTTTGATAAACATGACTGAGGAGGAATGTTTTGCCTGGATTTCATTTTCATACTTTAAGGATTACCAGTAATCCACTGGTACATTCCAATGTCACAGTAGTTATGGACCCATAAACAAGACTGAATGGTTTATAGCCTATTAAAGAAGGGCTTGTAATGTTTTTAAGGATAGTGGATGCAGTAGAGTTTTAAATTCCTTTCTATAGAGGAGAACTCTGTATAAATGAGACATTTCAGGAAGATTTGCATTAGCCTTAGGGATTAAAGAAGGGCATGTAATGTATTTAAGAATAGGAGATTGTGTGGAGTTTTAGTTTCGTTCTGTAGAGGAATACATTGCATAATTGAGACATATCAAGAAATTTTCCATTGCTTTGGCTTTAGGTATCAACTGACCTTTTATATTATGAAGACTGTCATTATTAAACCTTTGAAAAAAAGCAGAGCAAAGCATTTCAGTACTAATTTTTAGTCATTTTTAGATTTGATTTAATATTTTTTTAGACCGTAGTATAAAGATGTTGTGATGTATTTCTACAAATCCTCAAACTGAAATACTTTGAGGGTTGATCTAATTTGACATGTATTGAAAAGATAAAGGAAGATTTCTACTAATTTTGAGAATTTTAACAACAACATGGTTACTAAGAATTTACAAACCCTTGTGTAGAGATAGAATTATTTGATCAATTCTCAGCCTGTCACCATGGAAACAGGACAAAATAAGTGTGGATTCCTCTTTTCTGCTTGACAAACATATTTTTATTCATTTAATAGTCCAAAGAAAGGATTAAGAGAATAAAAATGATAACTGAAATGCTTTTTAACTTTGCCAGTATGAAAGAGAGGCATTGATGCAAATGTATTTTCTAGGTTGAGTTAATAATTGTTATATCATAGCATTTTAGGTTAAAGATGATACTGTGTGAAAGGGTGAAAATAATTATGGATGTTTAGATAATTGAAAACCTTAGGCTTTATTCATCTAAGTCTATTCAAACTAATATTAATATTCTTTTTGCATAAACAGAGCTCAGGAATACATTTTAAACAAGTGAAAGCATTTTACAATTTTTAATGAAATGCTCATTTTGGTGTTTTAAAGCTCTAAAGAATGAAGAAGAACTGTTTAGGAGACAGACAGAAGAGGAAATTGATGATCAGAGTATTACTGCTGTCTTCATCATATAAACAGTCTGAAAGATTATTCCTTATTCAAACAAGTGGAAGGACTATTGGGATTTTTGTAATACTTTAAAAATCAAATTCAAACATTTAAATAACTAATGTACATTTCATGAACATTTAACCAATATCAATAAATAAAACCTTTAATTAATACATTTTGAATCATTATGATTGATTAATTTGTGATTGCAACCTGTGCAAGGTGCTATGACTTTATAGAAATTAGTCTTTTTCTTTCATAATTATTGTAATATATTGTTATAATTCATTTTCTAGTTTATTTTGAGCAATTTAAAAACATCTTGTACACAGCAGTTAAGGATACTCAAATATGTTATGCCCAGTGTTAAAATTGTGCTAATAAAGAAATAATACCATATCAACACAATAATATTAAGGGGTGGTTCTTTGCTGTTGTTTACACTTATAATATTGAACACAATGGCACTTTGGTGGTTTTCATGGTGGAATGTTTGCTGGAATCACTACTTCAATAGAGAGAGAGGTGTGCATACAGTATATATACCATTATTATTGCACACAGACAAAGTCCATTTACTAGTTGTGTGACTCTTTAAAGTAAAATTGTGCACAGCACAGCAAAGGGTTTCCATACTTAAATCATGATAAAACATTAAATCAATGGAGGTTATGTTAAAATTTTATATTGCCTTAGACCTTATTTTTCACCACAATTTTACAATGCTACAAAAAGATAACACATCTCTGGAATAAGTCCTGCATTTAAGGGATGTTTTACATTAACAACATAGAAACATAGGAGACTAAAAGTCAAGTAAAGTTATCAATAAACAGTAAAGGGAAACAAAACTGAAAAAGTGAAAACAGAAGGCATGTCTTTAGACAGTAGTTTGTGGGAGTCCTGAACAAGCTACCCAGCCATGCTGAGACTCAGCCACTGTGCTTCTTTTCAGGAAATAGCTGGATGAGATCCTGGGATCAATTAGATTCTAACAACAAACAAATAATCTACTGTAGATGGGCCAAATTGCCTTTTTTGTTTGCAGACTTTCTTATGTTCTTATGTTTTTGCTGTTTCACCAAATGTTTTCAACTTAGTTTGCTTTAACTGCCCTACTTTCTTTTTTAATTACCTTCAACACATGGATAATTGCCTAGAGAGTCCAAAACACTTCATCTAAGAATAATTTGTGTTTAAAAATATCGATTGTCACATATTCCCGTGACTACAGGACAAATTTTCATTACTTCTAAAGGTTAACCTTGGGCTTCTCCATTTTCATTGTTTATGCAGAATTTATTTTTGACACTTTCAAAGAAGACCTTTGAAGATATAAAAAATTAAAGAACAAAGGGAAGCCTCTTTCTTGAATTATACCAGAGTCTGCTATAAAAGAGAACACAAAGTGTCTTTCAGGATTAGTCTTAAACAGGGATGAACTATCTCATGACCTCACTGCACTGATGTAATCCTATCTCCCTGCAGGTCGGCCATATGCATGTTTACTTCACAAACTCATCATGCCAGCAGTGCTTTAAGGGCAAAGAGATATGAATGACTCACAGAAAACATAATTGTTGACTTGGTGTATATGGTGTTATTGTCCAGGCTATGCTAATCAATATTGAGAAGACTGGACATTAACTTCTCACCACTGACTACAAACCCTAAATGCACTACATATTTCCCCAGTAATCCAGGTATGCTTCCCTCTTCAATACATTAGGACTGATGTTTTCATAAATAACTCTATGCTTCCAAGTGTATAAATACTGTATATTATTTATTGCATTTTTTGCTGCTGTTACAGTTTATAATATTACCCAGCAATAAACCTAAAGAAATGAAAAGAAATGTGAAACTATTTTAGCTTGCTAATACCTGAGACTATGCTTCTCTCCCTTTTACATTTTCTGTCACTCAGGTCTGAGAAGTCTTCCCTGAAGCAGATTTGATTGGTTTATTTTTCTTATTTTCTTTTTTTATTTAGTTTGTTATGTTTATTACTTTTCATTAGTTTTATCAGTTTACATTAAAGTTTACAAATGAGAGTAGGCCATCAAACCAACCTAGATAATTTAGTTGCTAGTGGCTAATTTATCTATCAAATCTTTAAATGAGACAAAAACAATAGAGAATCCCATAGATCCATCACAGAATCCCAGCCCATCTAATAGTAGATTTTCAATTATAGAAGTAGAGGAATGTAAAAAATATTTAATCTATTTCTTAATAAATAATTACTTTGTATTAGTAGTATACAGTACATTTTATGTAATATTTGATGTAACTCTTTGGACTGTTTAATACGGTACAGCAGAGATATAATACAGTTGCAAATATGAATGTTCTTGTAATTATGAGTTGAGGATATTGATTTATTGGTCCTCTTGTGCTTTTTGGGGTATATTTTGGTTAAGTATTTTGTTAAAAAGTTGTTACAATGATGTTTTGAAGATAGATTAGCTTATATTGTTAATTCAATTTAGTATGTTGGTCAAATACTTTTATAAGTCTATTTCGTTGGAACACAATATTTGGGTATTTGTATATATTCAGTATATACTGTATTTGGTAAAAATTAGAACAGGGTAGTTGCTGTCATTCATGCTTTAGAATGCAGTAAACACTATTCCAGTGATGAGACTTCTACATTTTGGAATCAAGATAGGACTACCTCTGCAGAAAGAAAATTAGGGTACCTGTAGTCAGTATTACATGTACAGTAGGTCATACAACATATAAGTTACTCTGTAACTCTGTAACGTGTCTACTCTGTCTTATGTGTCTACTCTGTAACGTTTGTAAAGTTACTTTACAAACAAGGAAAGCAAGGTCTGTAAACCAGGTTATTCCTTTGATCAAAGAACTTATGAATATTAGGAAGGTGAAAAGAAAGGTCATTCTGAGTATCCAGTTGTTTCTTGAAAGAAGGCATAATATTGTTTTTTTAGTTAACATTTTCAACAACTGGGATGGGTAAATTGTTCCAGACTTCAACAATCTTTGGGTAAAAGGTGCTCACCATTTTCTGTTTCCATTTTCAGACTTGTGTCCTCTGGTTCATATTTACTTGTTTAATCTGATTTAGATTTTTTCTTGACTTTGTCAGTGCTTTTGAGGACTTTAAATACCTGAATCAGGTCATCAGTACGTTTCTAGTTTCACAACTAAAAACATTAGTTTATTTCAGTCTGTAGGTTATTCAAGTTATTATTTTCTGGACTGATATCAAAGCCATTGTATCGTTTTGAGTAACATGGTTATCAAAATGGTACACCAACTTTAATTAGATCTTACTAGTGCATTGTACAATTTAAACATAAAAGTGACTGATTTAAATTCTAAAATCCTTATTTTTCATTTTTTATTACTTCCCAGCATGATGAAAATGATGTGTCAATGTGGACACATAAGTCTTTTTCATAAGAAGCTTTTCCAAGCTGAGCATTTCCTATATAAAATGTATTTTATGATGTTTATTTCTTTTGCACTTTGCTTCTGAAACAGGGCTGTGTGTGCAACAGCCTGTTACAAAAGGTGGTGTCACCCCCTCTCAAACCAAGACAGTGCAGAATTCTCTTGCATTTTGGGATCTTTTCTTATGCTCTGCGCATGTGGGTGGCTGTGAATAAATCCTGGCTGGAACAGAGCTGGAATTGTCTACATAAATGTCATCCTCCAGATGCTTTCCCAATCTTGAATTTTTTCTAAATCTTTTTGAATTTTCTTTCATACCAGTGTTTTCTAATCCTCCTATTTTGTTTTTAGTTGTGAGCTAATTAAGTTGACTAACTATTCCTTGATTTTAGCATTCTCTTATCGATATTCTTTTCTTTTGAACCCAAATAAATATGTTTCCTTGACTAAGGCTACTACTACTGTACAAGAATTTGAGAGTTTATCTTTTATAAGGGACTTTCTCAAAATCCTTGTGAAAATCTAAATATAGCATCTTTTATATTTTCCATTTATTACTGTTGTTCAAAGGATTCTAACAAGTTATTTAAGCATCATCATCCATCCATTTTCTAACCATTGTATCCTATAAAGGGTTGTAGGGGAAACAGAGTCTTTCCTACCAAGCAATGAGCACAAGGCAGGGTCCAGGATACAAAGACATAAACATGCACACACTCCTGATTTTCCCAGAAGCCATTTAACCTACTGATATGACATTGTACTGTGGGAGGAAACTGGAGCACCCAAAGGAAACCCATATAAACACGGGAGAACATACAAACTTCACACAGATAGCACCTCAGGAACTGAACCTCTGACTCCATTACTGCAAGGCAGCAATGCTAACCACCATGCCGCCTGTTAAGCATTATGCATTTTAATATCAATGTTGAGTTACTGACTGAAAGACATTCAATTAAACTAGTCTGAATTGAACTAGAGCCAATGCTTACTTAAGTTTTCAGTTTTGAGAAGTTACATCTATGATCCCTGACTCCGCAAATTTGCCTCAAATGTCAAATATAATTGGATTGTATTGTAAAAAGATTATTTAATTTTAGAATTTTGCATAAGAAAACATTTTGCTCATAAGTTTACATAAACTGTATTAATAAAAAAGGAACAGATTCAGATTTTAGTTTGTGTTGCAAACAAAGTTAATGGTGAATCGAGGACAAGAGCCCAACTAAAAAGAGGACTCAGCTGTCATTTTCTCACCTAAATCATTATGTATTAATACTATATGTTGTCTCCTTCTCTTACTCACGTACATCTTTCTGCATCCCACCTCCACCTTTGCTGCTGCCCCTTGGTCACTCCTCACTCTGTGTGGGGGTCTTAGCCTCCTCATCCTATGGCCAGGAAGTTATCCCTCAGTCAAGCGGTTTAAACCAAATTTGTTTGGTTAAAATACCCCACAATCCTTTCATTACACTTAATTAATTTCTTACACTTATATAGCACTTTTCTGGACACTCCATGCAAAGCGCTTTACAGGTAATGGGGACTTCCCTCATCCACCAACGTACAGCATCCACCTGGATGATGCAACAGCAGCCATAGTGCGCCAGTACACTCACACACATCAGCTATCAGTGGAGAGGAGAACAATGTGATAAAGCCAATTCATATATGGGGATTATTAGGAGGCTATGATTGGTAAAGGTGAGGGGATATTTTGCCCAGGACACTAAAGTTTCACCCCTACTCTTTGCGAGAAGTTACCTGGGATTTTTAATGACCACAGAGTGTCTGGACCTCAGTTTTATGTCTCATCTGAAGGATGGCGCTTTTTTAAAGTATAGTGTCCTCGTCACTATACTGGTGCATTAAGACCCACACAGACCATAGGGTGAGCACCCCTACTTGCCCCACTAACACCACTTCCAGCAGAAAAGCATAGTTTTTTCCCAGTAGGTCTCCCATCCATTTACTGACCAGATATTATATTAGCTTCAGTGGGTTGCCAGTTGTGAGTTGCAGGGTAATATGTTTGCTGGCAAAAAAAAATCACTATCATTAAAAGGACTGCTCTCACCAGCCACCTGGAAGTAAAAAAATAAAACAATATATAATTTGTTACACTGCATGCTTCATTAATATGGCCCTCATCCCACCACTGGAGAAAATGTGTGTCAGCAACCATTCAGCATTTTCACATTGCGAGTGGCACATCTGTTTGTGGAGCCACGTTAAGCACCAGAAATGTCTTGTGAGTTTTTGTTTCCTTAAAAGTTGAAAGATGCCTATCCAACTTGCTTCTTCTCTTCCTTGGTGGTGGTCTACCCATTATACACTACTGCTCTTAGAATTCTGATCAGAATTAGTTAGTAACATGACCTACTACCTATATATTGTTTTCTTATTATTCAATTGAGAATGCACAATGAAACTATTCTGAGGTACGTTTGAGGGTTTTGTCTTTGTCACGTACCTTGTAATTAGGTCAACATACAATACTTAATCAATTGATCTGGGTATTAAGGTTTGAAAATTACAATGATCAGCGTATTAAAGCAGACTGAGCATTATATGCAGTAGCACAATTTTTGTCAGATTCATGAGTTACATTTTTTATGAATTTGTAAACATGATTTCAAATTTGATCTCCTTATACTGTATATTTCCTCACTTCGTTCTTCATTATTGTGTGAAACAAACTGTGCAAAACTAAGAATGCTAACAGAAAGGCACCCAATTTAACATATTGGGCACATATACTATTGTGCTGATTGGATTCTAAATAATATTTAGTAATTCTGTGCACTCTGATTTACTTGCACAAACATTAGGTTTGTTGGGACAACTATTGTTAAATTAAACTGGACTGATAAAATGTTTACTGTGTAAAGCATTGCATAGTTTACAGTATATATAAGTTGTTATTTTCACTATTTTAATATCAAAACACTAAAGTACATCACAGTATATATTTTTAAAGTTTTATACCTGAAAATTAAATGACCAAAGAAAATCCATTTTCAAAATAAAATCAAACTAGGATTAAAAAAATGTCCATGGAAGCTTGTTTATTAATTTTTCATCTTAATTGCCTCATCTAACACATCATATTAAAGCAATAAAATTTCTCCTGCTTAAACTGTCAAAGACACCTGGCAGCAGGAAGTATACATTTCATTATAGATGAGTCCAGTTCCATACTGCAGCTGTTCAATTCTGAATGTCAAATGTTTTTATTTAGGGCTTAATTTCAGATGTTTTTTCTTCTCTGTGCAAACAAAAATAACTGCCAGGGAAACAAGGAAAATAAAAGAATCCATTCAGCTTTCCTGAGTAAGCCTGTAGTCAGTATTAACGAGGTGTGGGATGCCAACGTAGGTTCTAAAAAATAAGTTATGAATCCATCTGGATTCATGCCTGAAACCTAGTGCACTCTATTAACTGCACATATGGTTTGCAGTGGGAGGCAACTCTTACTGCAGAACTTCAGCCAGTCAAAAACTTGCACTTGGGCATCTTATCAGTTGGTGTATCTATTATTGGATAATATACTCTTCCAATTACTGGAACAGCTATATTCAACAAACATATTTAATATCTATCCAAGATAAGTGCAGGAGGGTGCTAGAAGGATTTATTGCCTGTGTGAATTCAAAACAAAAGCCTCTCTTAATCAACACAAGTACAGAAATACCTGCTGTAATGAGCTCTGCTAGAAGAATGATCTGAAAGTGCCCTAACAGGTTGCTGAAAAAATCTTTTGTTGTTTTCATCTACAATCCCTTTAACCATTTTTAAGCATAAAGGATATACAGCAAAAGCAAAACAAAATACTAGACAAAGAAAACACTGCATTTTCATTACTATAAATTTTCAATTCTAATAAATGTTCTATTTGATTGATCCAAATCCAAAGCAAATTGACTCTCTTGTGTAGTATGTCTTTTTGCAAGGTAATTATTAGTCACTATTAAAGGAAGTCACATTTGGATTTTTTTAATAAAATAATAACCATACACTTAATATTGCTTGGTAATATTTTTAATGTTATTATTGTAAGAAAACAGGAGGAGTTGTAGTGGTGTATTAATAAAAGCAAAACTAAATATAATCTGTGGATACCAGTTTGAGATATCTGATAACTTCTATCCTCATGAATGAGGAAACAGACCAAACAGATTTTCCTAATACTGGTAGAGTGCCTTGGAGGAGGTGGGAGAGCCAGGGAAGGACTACAACTCCTACGGATGAATGTGTAACAAGGGACATACTGTAGGTTGGCTGGGGAGTATAAAGCAGGAAGTGTTTTGAAACAGTGTTGCCAATTGTTTGATAATTATTGCATCTCTATAATGATTTCTATCCTCCATACCATGTAAAATGCAAAAAAAATATTTTAATGTTTATTTAATCGAATTTTCAAGAGCCATTCAAGCAATAATAGAAATTCTTATTCAAGGTTACAGGAAGAATGTAAACAGTGGCATGATTAATCAGAGACAGACATCACTGTTAGACTCCAAAGCAGGAATCAGAGACCTGAGAGAGGGAGTTCGACAGAGCCAGCTTTATTCACTTCTCAGTGACGGCATCCACTGTTACAAAAATAATTCTCCAAATACTAAAACATACACAGCTGTTTATATACACCTTCTTTGGGTCACAAAAGCTAATAATTTCACAAAAGGTGATTCATTCTAACTGAAGTTTTCCACTGACCATTATCATATCTCAAATACCCAGTCAAGCACTTATTGTTCCCTATTTCACTGTTTATCATGAGTAACTTGCTGTTAGTTACTGTTCTCATTATCATTAGTGTTCTAAGCTTCTGCGAGTTAAGGGTTTGGTGTTCAGTCTGCATAGCCTATCCTTTCAGTCCCTCCTGTTAGCTGTCTGGCGATAGCCCAGGCAGGTTACCCGTGAGCCTCCATATACACATCAGCAGAGCCTCTGATCTGAGATTTTGGGTTATTTACACTCCTCATACAGCCTCAGCCAACCTGAAATTAGGAGTTTATTTAGATATGATACTTGAACACTGTTCCAGCACTAGCAGTATAGGTGAGGGGTTACTGGTAAAACCCTAGCTCCCTTTCCCTAAATAAATTATGAGAAAATGGAACTGTAATCACAGTTTTATAACAAATTACAAAGCTAATGACAGAAATGATCACCGAGGCTTCTGCAGTGGCAAATGTCCAGTGTCTCTTTAAGTGTGCCAAGAGTTATAAACAACAAACATTACAGGGTTTGTCAACCTCATCACTGTTTCTTATTCCAGACTGACTTCTTACTTTCCTCTTCTTGAATGATTGTCCAACTAATATAAATCATTTCAACTGAAGCCATCTCTCCTGGATCTCTAGAACAGTCAGTTTTGCACTCCACCAGGGCTTAAATGACATTAACCCCCTACTGTGAAGGAGCCTGATATTCATGGGTAGAATGTAGATTCCTGTGGCACCAGACAAAGCAGGTTTCATGGATGTACAATCTTGTTGGTGAAAAACACCACTGGGTTGGCATAGAGTCATTAATTGGCTCAACAGAGATTATAGTTGGTGCTGCCACAGGATAATTTTATCTAATGAGCTGACCATAGTGATCACCTGAGCTGTCCCCCTGACTGAATTATCTAATATACTGTAGGTGGTCCACTTCAATCCCCTGAGGATTTTACAAAGTTATAAAAGGTCCCCTCATAATTTTCTCTGTTCAAGACTGTAAAGGTTCAGAACTGTCCCCACTGAACCACTGAATTGAATTAATTCTCTAGTAATTGTGGTATTTACAGTTTTCAACATGTTGGATTCAGAATACATCTTATTATAATCTGTCATACTGATTACTATTTTTTAATTATCTCTAGCAAGCTCATACTTGTCAGCAAATCACAGTTTCCAAATCACAGCTCATGCATAGTAAGTCACAATAGGTGATGTAGAATTCAGGCTATGATTCAGGCTAGAATTCCCTGCTCCCTTCACAACTGTCAGCATGCGCCTTCCTGAAGTAGCCCTTCTCTCACGTACACTCACCCTATTCACACTCCTTTATTAGCCAGATCTCCACCGTATTTACAGCCTTATGAAAACTTTACAGCTATATCTGCAGCTGCCAATTTAGGCAACATGCTGTTATTTTAAATGTTCACAACTTCATTGTCATATAGCTATGCTTTCCAATGCCAGTTTAGTTCCCTGTGCACCAGAGTTTCTTTGTAATTCTTGTTCGCCCTTTTAGCTCCATTGAATAAAACTAGACAATTTCCAGTTCACTTCCCTTTACTTTGGTATTATTGCTTAGATACAGTATATTTTTGTCTTCACTACTCTAGCCCTGCTACTGTTGGCTTACATGCCATGTTCAAAACTTTTCTCTTCCTGATTAATAGTTACTCTAGCTGCTCAGGTTTAACCTTGTCTATATTTATTCATCACAGTTTTACAATTTTCATCGATTTAATTGCAGTTACTAGAATTTATTGATCTCCTTTCTCGACTTGGTTATTGCATGCACCCCACAGCTGTTCATTCACCTGTTCATACATGCAGTACAGTGCTTGTGACCTTTGATTTATCTTTTTGTAATGTGACATCGCGACTTGTTTCTTTAAAAATATTTTCACCTGTAACTGTACTCTAATTTGACTCACACAGTATTTTCCTAAGAAGCTCTTAATGCACACACTTCTTTAAGGGCTTAGTTTTTAACATTTCTTCTGTAACTTATTAGGGTATCTAAAATGAAGCAAAGGATTACATGATACGGTAAAAGATTATTCTATGTCCTATCTAGCCATTTTTTAAAAGGCAACTTAACATCACAGCCCCTCACATCTGGTGACTCCACATCCAATCTCTTCATTCTGTGACACAAGGAGTGTACTGTATATCTTTAATATTATTTCCTTTAATTTTACACTTGTGCTATATACTTCAGCATTTTATTGGCCATTTTTATTATTTCCCTTTATTGCTGAGTTTGACGTACCTTATGATATTTTTAATGCACATTCTTACTACTTAGTCCTTTGCGAATGTTATTGATAGTTAGCTCCTATGAAAGTCTGTATTTCTTTTTCTTACCTGGCATACAAATGAACTTTGCTCTATGAAGGCAACAGGACAATGTCTTCAACGTTTATGGAAGAAGCAGGGGCAAATGTTTAATCTTTAAGATTTTGAACAATATTAAAAACCTAGTCCAATGTTATTGAGAGAGATTGCGGTAAATCAACTACCCTTTTCTCCACATTAAGTAGATGCTTGAAAATATACTAATATGTCTGCTTTTCACCTCACTTACTCATTTTCTAAACAATGTGACACATTCATGCAATTCATTTGCAAAAAAAAATGCATTATATTAATATCTGGTTGCAGACCTCCTGCAGTCGGTCAAGACAAAAACAGGTTTGGAATGCTACAACAAGGCTAATGGCAATATTGAAAGTGTTATAGAGTTCAGTGGTTGAAATGAGAGAAAATGTCCATTGGTTGACAATATCCTTGTCTCTTTACAAAATGTGGAGTGATTGAATGGAACTGAAAAACCCACTTCAATCCAATGTGAGGTTTGCTACAAAGCAACTAAGTAAAACTACAAACATGTGCCAAAAGATTTTAGGTCAACAAGACAAAATTGTATTTTTTGGTCTAAATAGAAAGCATTACATGCACTTACACAAATCTAAAAGAGTGCATCACTCATTCAACACCATTCCTACTGTTGAACATGGTGGTCGCAGTATTATTCCACCTGAGCCCACAACCTTCTATGCACAATTCCAGAGGCCTTACCTCTTACTTCATATTATGTTTTTCACAAATGTTTTTTCCATTTACATTGTTATGATATAAAAGCATGAAACATTTAACAAAAAGTTCACCAGAAAAACATTAGCGTGTTTATATTACTGTAAGTGCCTTATTTCTTTTAATCTGTGACTTGGTTGGGAAAAGCCAAGATTAACATAACTCGTAATGGTTTATACTTACGTTTCTGTGTCCCAAAAAATAATTGTATTATACAGTAATTATGCAATCAGGAAGGACTTACTTTAAAGTCACAGTGGTAGGTAACAGTTTGATTTATCGGTTGTTCTTACAGAAAATGTAAAGTTCACACCACACACAGGTAGGAACAGTAATATATTTCCTGGCAAATAAATCTTTTGGAAAAAACCCAATGCATACTGTAATAAAGTGCACTTCCTTTGGGCTTTTATAATATGATGCTGACTTTTAGAGGCATGTTACAATATTCTCTGAGAACAGCTACTGTAGTGCATTAATAAATCAGATTATGATATAGTTCAGTGGAGTCCCATTTTCATTTTTTCATTTCAAGAATTTATCTAATCTTATTAATAAATATGCACTTTTGAACAAAACAGGATCGATGCCCAATTTAATTTATTGTTTAAATATATTTCTCTCACCATCATAAATGGTGTTAAGAATGACTGTAGTAATTTCTATCTGAACAATAGTATTTTGAATTATCTAAACATGTGCCTTAGGACACAGAGTGTGTCCCTCAGCTTTTCTGTTTTACAGTGTCTTTCTCGCTCTCTCGCTCTACATATTTCTGTTGAATAGATATCATTCCACCCTAATGACAAAATGTACATAAACTATACTCAGCCTACTACATTTGTTTCGAGATGAAAAACATTCAGCACATTTTAAATGTTAAGGCAATTGTATCTGGTTAGATACTAATGAATCATTATGCAGTCAATACATTAACTGTTTTGTAGAAAGTTAATGTAGACCCCATAATCAATGATAATGAGGATGCGATTATATGGAAAAGGCAATCCCACTTCAATAGTGCCCCAGAGTACAGGGTGCGATACTTGGAGAATAGTATTCCAAGGAAATGTAGTAAAGGGTGCAGAGAATGGGAAAAAGAGTTTCAAAAAAGGGGATTGATGTAGAAGCATGTTTGTTTGATTCCTGGAACTAATAGTGAGAAGTGCTCAGGTTTCTAATTAAAGTGACAAAAAGACTGAAAGCTCACATTTGTGAGAGCGCGGGGTATAAAGGATTTTGTGCTGCGACTGAACTGGGTTGTGATAAGATGTGGAAAGAGTTGAACTTGAGAATGTTCCCCAAAGGTTTCTTAAACGTATCTTTCTGAACTGGGTATTCAAATATATTGGTGGAGTCCGAGATTGAGGTGCATGATTAAGTAAATTCACTAATATGCCCCAAAGATGTATCAAAATCATACACTTGACATAGCTATAATGGTATTTAGTCAGCTTAGATGCTGAGTTACCCTTTTGCCTGGTGCAGTGGGCTGGCAAGACTATTATGAATATTTGCAAAATGTGGCTCTGTCAAAGTTAAAGGGAAGTCTGGGATGACGACATGGAAGACATCCCATTATTGGCTTTGGTTAGGAAATGTTGTGCTAAAGATATCCTTATACAAAAGCATATGGAATTTGTTATTGGAAGACGATGCTTCACAGCTGGTTAGATATTCAGGAATGAGACTTCTGAAATGTTTGTATTTGCTGCACTGTAATAATCTGATGCCTAGGGATGAGGAGTTTATGTTTTGGGAGAAGAACTAGTGAGTTGAGCATTTCATGCTTGTATTTTAAACAGGTATAGAGAGAGCAATGAAAGGGTTGTGAAAGAGAGGAAGCTGTAGTGAGAGAATAAAGGGACTGGCTTAGCGGAGATGTGCAGCGAAATTAATCTTTTGGCCAATTGTGAACTACAAGTATGACTGGAACATGTAAGAGTGGGTAACCTACTGTTGGCAGATGTGGTCTCCTGCAGGCTCTGAGATGCAACAGAATGCATTATGGAAGTATAGTTTTTGGCATAGTAGCACTGGAAGACCACGTGAACGGTGGGGATGGAAACAACAACTGCTGGGGGGAGAAAACCTCTGGGGGTCCTGGCCCAATAATTTCCTCCTTTCTGGGTTAGGTGTATTATGGATTGTGGATGTTGCTTTTTGGCTTGGGATGGAGTACAGTAACTCAAAAGATGTTGCACTGACCTGTAAAGAGGCAGTTTGGAGCTACCTGTGTGGAAGTAGGCATTGTGGAAGTGGTTCATTGTGTTTGTACCAGTTGCCATGGCATCCAGCAGAATTTGCCAATAATCAAGTTGGTCTGTGGAGAAAAGTGTTTGTGTTAATAAAAGTAAGGATGAATCAGGTTTTTCTTCTAGATAATGTGAAAGAGCCAATGGAAGAGACTGAATAGAGACATGTAGAATTGACAGTGGAATTGATATTAGTGTGGTGAGTATGTATGAATATGTATGTGTTGACCTTTCTGGTCTACTTACTGTAGAAGGATTCTGGCAGAGGCCTGAAATAAATAGATGATAGAGCCAGGTTGACAAGAGCAATTGAGGAGGAATCTCAGCCTGGTGTAGACTGATGCCAGGTGTTTGCATCGACAGGGATCAGGAATGAGTCTCTGATACTAAATAGAGCTCTGGAGCACTTGAGGAGGCTTGAGTCCAGGGAGCCTGGATGACTGGGGCAATCAGGGGACTAGATAAAACAAGAAAGAGATATCAGAAAGAAAGTCCTGGGTGCAAGACCTAAACAGAATGCAAGAGAAGATGTGTGCATTAAGTGAGTATTGTAATGAATATGCCCCTGCGCATAACAGGTATCTTGGCCGCCCGGGCTGAGGAAGGTCTTCTTTAGTTCAGCTGGCAAGACCCCTGTTGAGAGACGCTGGTGACCTGGGATGAACTGGGGCGGGAGCGGTGGGGGCACAAGCCCCAGAACCCGCATCTGTTACAGTATTTATATGTAAGAGAGTGGAAATGCAAGATAACAATTTGACCTCCTCCTGAACTTTTAACACTTTCTTATTAACATCTACAATAATGGCAAGATAAAACAATAAAATACATCCATATCTCTTTTTATGAATGTTCTTTTTATGAAAATTCTATACTAGGAAGCATGTGAATTCTTACCCACATTTCGAATCACAAAAGCCAACTTTTAAACTATGAAGAAGTGATACTAAGAAAAGTTTTGAAACCTCTCCCAAATATAGAAAGAGAAGAAGGTGTCATATTACTTATTTCATATTGAGTACATTCCACTAACTAGTATAGGTGGGAGCTACCACAGAGCCTACATAGTAGCACGAGACACATGTGATAAGTCTTGCTTCATGTGTTATTTACTATTTTGTGTGCTTGCGTTTTTCGTGTAAGAAAATGTGTGGTTTAGACTTTATCATGGGCCCTAAGGGTGGTAAGAAAATATGAAAATTGTGTGTGTAATTACACAAAAAGCATGTAGTTAGGTATGATCAATGTCTATTACTTATTAGTAATAGTTGTTATTACTAAAAAACACAAACCACAGTATGAATCTTAGTTCATCTTAGAATGTTTGTAATTTTGCGGTGAAAAGACTAAAAGTAAGGAGGATGTTTTTGGGGCCCAGAATAGATTGCAATTGTTTTCCCAAAAGAAATAAGGGAAATAGGTTTTTCTTTGTATGATTTTTTGCTGTATAAATGGGTTTCTGGGGATGAGTTATGTTCTTAAATAGAGGTACGGGTGTTTATGATTTAAACAAATGAATGAATTAATTTAAATTAATTTTATATCACCAACCACTGATTACCATATGATTACCAAATCATATCAATGATTTATAAAGAATGCTGATTATTTAGTGTTGTAAACAAAATTCTTTTAAGCTTTGAAACATTAGTTACATTTTTGTCAATACAAGTCATACAGGTTACATCCTTTTTCATGTTTTTTTCATGCCATCCTCCCAAATCAAGCGGATTCATAAGACTGAGATGAAAACTGTATGTAAATGTGGTAATACACATTATAAAAGGTTTTGTGATTTCAATTTGTTTTGCATATGCTGTATAAACATACATATATCTTGTAGTTATTTTATCTTGATTTCACTTTCCTAAAAATGAGGACACTAGTTTTCTAGTTCAAGCTAGCACTCTTATTCATGTAAGATTCGTGGGAAGGAATTAATACCGTGAATTCTCTGGTGTTTCCTGTTCTTGTCACGACCACCAGGCAGTCAAGACCAAAGCGTAAGCGAGCTAATCAGCCCCAGCAGCGGGTGATTATTAACAAACGCCGCCGCACGAGTTAAACCACCTGCGCACACTCACTGTGCGGTGCGCACTGCTATTTAAACTATCTTCACCTGCTTCCCATTGCTCGGTATTGAGTCTACTCCTTGAGAGCTCTACCTGGCGTTTTTCCCCGTACCTCATTTATTTTGGATTTTGGATTCCCCTTCTGCTTTTTCGACTTTGCACCTCGCCTCTCGCCTCGGACTGTCTGCTACCGGAGAACTTCCTGGATTACGACTTGCCTTTCGCCTTTTGACTATGACCTTGCCTCTCGTTTTGGTTTGTTCACCTGCCTCATCTATCACCCGTGCCTGCGTCTGCACAGGATCCGTGTATCTTCCCACCAGGGATTCCTAACAGAATACCGAGCCAAAAGATGGATCCCGCGGACGCACAAGCTTTTTGCTCACTTTTTAATCGCCATTCCCAAGCTCTCACCCAGCTTCAATCTTCGCTTCACATTCTCTCCAATCACGTCGCTAGCCTTCCGCCCTCCCCTGTCCCTTCGCCTCCAGCACAGACCACTGCTCCAATCCCTGTAACCCCGCCCACCTCTCCCGTAGCCTCACCGTTTGTTCTCCCGGAAAGATATGACGGCAACACCGCAGGCTGTAGGGGTTTTATTGCGCAATGCTCCTTGACTTTCCAGTTGCATCCTGAGCATTTTTTTTCTCCCCGGGAGCAGATCGGTTTCGCCCTTTCCTTGCTCACTGGCAAGGCTCTGGACTGGGCAGCTGTGTTGCTTGCTAGGGGAGACTTTCAGTTTGCTGATTTCCAGCTTTTTGCTGACCAGCTCCAGGCACGTTTTTCTCCAGTCAACCCGGACCTGACTCATCTCCGGCTCGCCTCGCTTCGTCAGGGTGATGGATCTCTGAATGATTATGTGGCTGACTTCCAAGCCCTCGCCACGGAGTCTGACTGGAACCCTGAAGCCCTGATTTGCCTTTTTTATAAGGGTCTCTCTGAAGATCTAAAGGACCACCTGGTGCTCTCGCCACTTCACAACCGCTCTCTCGAATCGGCAATCGCTCAGGTGGTTGAACTGGACACCCGCATTCGGCTGCGGAGAGCAGAGAGTCATGATGGAAGCAGTCCTGGCCGTCCTGAAGGTACTACCCCCACGGTGCCCACTCGGCATCATGCACCCCTTTCCTCGGAGGAAAAAGAAAGGCGCCGTCGGGAGGGACTGTGTCTCTATTGCTCTGCACCTGATCACCTTCTCTCTGCTTGTCCCTTGAGACCCCCTTATCCCTCTCGAACCCTTCCGCAGCCTACTGTTAGAGTCAGTAGTACTGTTTTTTCTCAAACCTCATCAGGCCCTTTATTCCCAGCTGAAATTTCTTGGGCTGACGCACAACTTCCCCTTTTGGTTTTTGTTGACTCAGGGGCAGCGGGGAACTTTATAGACGTCACTTTTGCTAAGAAGTGGGATATTCCCCTGGCTCCGGTCTCACCCCTGATCTGTATTCAAGCTCTGGATGGATCCCCGATTGCACCTGGACGGATTACATGGCAGACCGTCCCTCTCTCTCTAACAGTTGGTGCTACTCATGTTGAGGAAATTTCACTCCTTCTCCTGGACTTGCCTGCCTACCCGGTAATCCTAGGTCTTCCCTGGCTCAAGAAGCACGATCCCCACATCTCCTGGGACAAGAACGAGCTCATTGCCTGGAGCCACTCCTGTCATGTCAACTGTTGTCGTCAGCCGGTTAAGGTTCCTGCTGCAGTAACCTCTATAGAGGAGCACTCTACCATCCCGCCCCAATACAGGCATCTTAAACAAGCCTTTGATAAGCGGAAGGCTCTTTCGCTTCCACCTCACCGTACCTGTGACTGTGCTATAGAGTTGCTTCCGGGAACCCTTCCACCCAAAGGACGGATCTACCCTCTCACTCAGGCAGAGAACCAGGCTTTACAAGATTATATTAAGGAGGCTCTGGAGTCAGGATTCATTCGTCCCTCCTCTTCTCCAGCCTGTGCGGGTTTTTTCTTTATTGGGAAGAAGGACGGCTCCTTGCGGCCGTGTATTGATTACAGAGGACTGAACTCCATTACGGTTAAACATCGTTACCCCCTGCCTTTAATTCCAGCCGCTTTGGAGTCCGTACGGGGAGCCTCCATCTTCTCGAAATTAGATCTACGGGGGGCTTACAACCTAATCAGGATACGTGAAGGGGACGAGTGGAAGACGGCCTTTATGACCACCCATGGACATTATGAATATCAGGTGATGCCTTTTGGTCTTGTTAATGCCCCGGCTGTCTTCCAGTCATTCATGAATGATATCTTTAGGGACATTATTGGGAATTTTGTTTTGGTTTACCTGGATGATATCCTCATCTTTTCTGCCAACCCTAGGGATCATGTCCACCACGTCCAGGAGGTCCTGACTAGACTCATTAACAACAAACTCTACGCCAAGCTTGAGAAGTGCGTTTTCCATGCCTCTAAAATTCACTTTCTGGGTTACATCATTTCCTCAGTTGGTGTAGAGATGGACTCTGCTAAGGTGGCAGCCATCAATGACTGGCCAGCCCCTCGTAACTTAAAGCAAATTCAACGTTTTCTAGGTTTTGCCAACTTTTATAGACGTTTCATCCGGAACTTTAGCTCCGTCGTGGCGCCTATCATCGCACTAACCCGCAATCGACCAGGCTTGGGTAAATGGAACCCGGAGGCTAACCAGGCGCTTTTACGCTTAAAACAACTCTTCAGTTCGGCACCTCTTCTACGACACCCGGATCCCTCTCAGCCATTCATGGTGGAGGTGGACGCCTCAGCCTATGGGGTTGGGGCAGTCCTCTCCCAGCGCCACGGGGATAAGCAGATTCCACATCCCTGTGCCTTCTTTTCGAGGAAACTCTCCCCTGCCGAGGTTAATTATGATGTCGGTAATCGTGAACTCTTGGCTATCAAGCTGGCCCTGGAGGAATGGAGACACTGGTTGGAGGGGGCTCATCACCCCTTTGTCATTATCACGGACCATAAGAACCTGGCCTACATTCAGTCGGCCAAACGCCTCAATTCCCGTCAGGCCCGTTGGTCTCTTTTCTTTTCTCGATTTAATTTTGTGATCACCTATACGCCTGGCTCGAAGAATGGGAGGGCTGATGCTTTCTCTCGGCTCCATGATCCCCCGGATCTGGACTACACACCGGAACCAATCATTTCATCTAACAGAATCCTCGGGGCGATCCACTGCTCTATTGAAGATCAGATCAGACGTGCCCTCAAGGGAGCTATAGTTCCTTTGTGCTGCCCCCCGGATAAGCTTTTTGTACCGGACAACTTGCGTTCTGCTGTCCTGCAATGGGGGCATGACTCTCGGTTTGCAGGCCATCCCGGGTGCAGACGCACTCTGGACCTACTCACCAGAGATTTCTGGTGGCCTTCCATGCGATCAGATGTTGCAGAGTACGTCCGAGCTTGCCCGGTCTGTGTCAGGATCAAGACTCCGCGTGCCAAGAAGACCGGTCTCCTTCACCCTCTTCCGATCCCACACCGCCTTTGGTCCCACATAGCTGTGGACTTCATTACGGACCTTCCTAGCAGTCAAGGTCATACGGTAATCTTGGTGATATCTGATCGTTTTTCCAAGGCAGCCCATTTCGTCCCCCTCCCAGCATTGCCCACAGCCCAGGAAATGGCGTCACTGTTTGTGCAACAGGTCGTTCGGATACATGGGTTGCCCAACGATGTGGTCTCAGACAGGGGACCTCAATTTGTCTCGGCCTTTTGGAAAGCGTTCTGCCAAGCTTTAGGGACCCATGTATCTCTGACTTCGGGTTATCATCCTGAGGCCAATGGTCAGGTGGAACGGACCAACCAAAGCCTCCTTACCTTTTTGAGAGCCTTCACCTCCAACTCGCAGGATGACTGGTCATCGCTACTTCCCTGGGCAGAATATGCCCATAATTCTCTTACCTCCTCCTCTACAGGTCTCTCTCCCTTCCTCTGTTCACTAGGTTATCAACCCACTCTCATTCCTGCCACCCCTCCGGACACGGCTGTGCCGTCGGTGCGTCAATATATTTCCAAGCTGCGCAGGACCTGGAGAATGGCGAGGACAGCTCTCACCAAGTCAACCCAGCGCCAGGCCAAATTCGCAAACCGACACCGCAGACCAGCCCCCCGTTTTCGCAGAGGCCAGTTTGTTTGGCTATCAACAAGGAACCTACCTCTACACCTGCCTTCCAAGAAGCTCGGGCCTAGGTATATCGGCCCCTTCAGGATACTCTCCCGGATCACCCCAGTTACCTTCCGTCTTGCACTTCCCCCCACCCTTAAAATCCACCCGTCTTTCCACGTCTCCCTCCTGAAACCCTTCTACCGCTCACCTCATTGCGGCTCCCCAACGTCGCCCGCCACCCCCGCGTCGCATTCGGGGGCACCAGGCATATACAGTCCACAAGATCCTCGACTCTAGATGGAACCGCGGTACCCTTCAGTATCTGGTTGACTGGGAGGGTTATGGCCCTGAAGAAAGATCCTGGGTTCCGGAGAGGAATATTTTGGACCCTGCGCTAATCGGAGACTTCCACAGGGACTATCCCGATCGGCCGTCTCGGGCGTCGGGAGCCGCCCGTGAAGGGGGGGGTACTGTCACGACCACCAGGCAGTCAAGACCAAAGCGTAAGCGAGCTAATCAGCCCCAGCAGCGGGTGATTATTAACAAACGCCGCCGCACGAGTTAAACCACCTGCGCACACTCACCGTGCGGTGCGCACTGCTATTTAAACCATCTTCACCTGCTTCCCATTGCTCGGTATTGAGTCTACTCCTTGAGAGCTCTACCTGGCGTTTTTCCCCGTACCTCGTTTATTTTGGATTTTGGATTCCCCTTCTGCCTTTTCGACTTTGCACCTCGCCTCTCGCCTCGGACTGTCTGCTACCGGAGAACTTCCTGGATTACGACTTGCCTTTCGCCTTTTGACTACGACCTTGCCTCTCGTTTTGGTTTGTTCGCCTGCCTCATCTATCACCCGTGCCTGCGTCTGCACAGGATCCGTGTATCTTCCCACCAGGGATTCCTAACAGTTCTTTGATTTGATATTTTTTATGTTCATGTTTTTACATGATAAAATATTAAAATTACCCATAACAGATTTGAAAATTTGGATCTTATATGTTTTATACATAAGGTAACATCTGAGTTATTGATTACACTTTGTCTTTTGCAGGTAGATAGACCATCCTTAAGGAGATGTTTATGACACAGGGGTTATGACTGTCACAGATTTGTGAATTTTTCCATTCAATTCAGTATACCATGAAAACAGATAGCCCAAAAATATACAACTACTGTATAAAAATATATTTTTGAGTTTTAAGTTCTATAAAGGTTTAATTCTTATTTCTATTCAACTTTAAAGCTATCTATAAATAAAATAATTACAAATAAATCAATTTTGTCTCTGCACCATATAGTTTTTTTACAGGATGTACATGTATGTAAAAAACCTGGAAACCTGGAATAGAACAGTGGTGTGAATGTTTCAAATAGTACCCCCTTCTGAAATTACAACTGAACTTCCAGAAATCCGTAAACACCTTTAGTTTTTTGAGGGATGTTAATGTGCATCAAATATATTATATTTGGGGGTTTATTGAGAGTTTTCATTCAAATCTTCAAAGTCCTTCATTAGATTTTTTTTCTGAAACTATTCTGACATTAATTGGGTTAAGTAAAATGTATTAAGCAAGACTTTCCTCATATGATCTTATTTTAAAAACAAAAATGTAAATGAGGAGACTTTGGCATATTGTAATTTTCTTTTATGCAGCACATAATTGCTCTTGAGACAAGGGTTTTTATCATAACAATTAATTCTCTGTGTCAGTTCACCAGAAATTATTAATACCATCCATGCAATGAAATATCAGGAAATCAGGATCATTACTCTCCTTTAAATTAACCCTCATATAGATAAGAATAGCTTAGGAATAATTAGCATTCAATCTCAAACAAAACCTTCACTTTTAAAATCCAACAGTACTTTGCTTTGTTCACATAAGCCATTGACTGGCATTATCTTGAAAAGGAAAATAATAAAAACAGTGTCTTCTCAGTTCTTACTGACAAGGGAAGGGTTGAGGAAAGGTTATCACTGCCCACTGTAAGTGAATGCTTAGTTTTAATTTACTAGAAAAAGAACTGGTGAAAAAAAGAGCCGAGCAGAGACCTAAATCTTTTGCCATTGACAAATTACTTCAGCTCACCTTTGCACTATAAATAGCTAATGCTGCAATTTAATTCCTTTTGAAGTAAAAATAAATGATTAAATAACCTACTAAGGCAAGTTGGCAGGAAGGATAAAGAGCACTCATCTTTTTTTCCTTTACTACAGTATATCCATGGATTGTTGTCATTAAACAATAATTCTCTTATAATCTTATCATTTAAATTCATTATCCCTGTTATGAGAAAAGTTTTGTCTGTGATTTATCCATCTATAATAGTCCTTTCAGGTTTAAAATCTCTTTTCAAATGCTGCTAAAATTGTTCTCTTCTAAATATTTTTATTTCATTACTTTACATGCTGTTTTTTGTACATGTACTGTATACTTATAATGTTGCACAAAGCAGTATTTGAAATGTCCTTTAAAAAGGGAAAATGTGTAATACAATAAAAAACATGTGAAAGGACATGTTGGTGGTTGAGTAAAGTTTAGGATCTTGCCCTTAGGCAGACCACACAACCTGCAGATTCACCTTAATTAAACAGTGGACCATGGAAATACCTCTTGAACTTTGTTCTCATTATATGTCCTCGTTCATTCAATATAGAAAACCTCAGTAAGTGATAGTTCTCTTCTTACTTTCATGTCACGATCAGGGGTGCTGCAGTGTCTTCGGCTGCCCGCCACAGAGTTCCAGCCTTACCTAACCACTCCTGCTAGTGTCGCAAGTTGCTAATGCTGCCTGTTCACTGACTAATTTTGTGTCGCCCTCATCATAGTGCTTCTCATTCACTTAATTTACAGTCAGTGTTGTTCAGAAACATTGCATATCTGAATCTACTCTTAACAAACAAGCTCAAGCGTGCATCATACATGCTTCTCATTCAATCCATGCTACAGTATATGCACATCCTGCTTGGTTCCCATAAAACTGTAGCCAAACTGGCTTGTACTTAGCTCAGTGTTTACAATCTTTGATGGTGTGATAGGGATCCATTTAGGATGACAGCCTGATCTCAGACCATCACTCTCATTTCCTCCAGAAAAATTTCCTAAGACAGACGATATTAATAATGATTAATTACGCTACCCCTCTATATTTGTCGACTCATCTCATTAGAATTTTACAAAACTAGTGAATACAACATAATGCCATTAATTTTTTTATTAAAACATTTAAATTTAAAATGTGTGTGTACAATTATCAAACTGAGACTGAGCAGTGATATTACATGCATCTTCTTATAGTTTCTAACATTATTATTACTTTAACATGTACCTAATAGTGTGGGAACAGGAGCTAAATACAGTATAAAAGGTGTCTCATTCAAAAGCAATTAGGCAACTTTCACTTTTTGCAAAAGGAAAGCCTTTCTTAATGTTTATGACTAAGTGCACAACATGTTCAGGTTGACTGAGTTAATTCCAGCATTTATTATCAGTTATAAATGGATTCTGCAAGCTCCGTTTTTTGTAAATGAAAGGATGGTGTCATCCTGACTCTTGATAAAGGCAGCCCTGGCTCCATCCCCTGGGGGAACTTTAAGCAGGAGTAATGGTGGTTATACCCACTACAGATTGAATGAAAGTAGTTTCTCCATCTCTAGGGATTGTGGTCAGCCTTCCTCATATTATCCCTATTTTCTACTTTGAAAGAGCTGCTTGCAGAGAAAGAAAGAGTGGATCTATAAAAAGGAGGCACTGTGATTGATGATAAAGTAAAGAGAAATACTGAATGAGAATTCTAGAGACAGATATGGTTGAGAGTAGAAAATCTTTCATGTTTTTTAAATGCTTTAGTGTGTTTTTAAATCGATTATTTTTCATTAAACAGTGGATCTAAAAAAGATATACAAAACAGTATAAATTATTAAGATAACCAAAGCATAACTAACAGTAAACAAACAATACACATGAGCGTGAACTTTGTCTTCTTGATCTGAAACAACAGAGAAAAAATTGAGAGGTCAAAAGGTGGAATTTGTATTGATTTTGTATTCTGAAGTGTAGCATGTCTGGCATTTAGGTCAAAGCTTAAAGTATCGAATCACCACTCCAGAGAGGAAATGTTCATATCTTCTCAGTACTTTATCTCTTTGAATAAACCTGTTGAAAATGTGTTCCAAAACAATGTAATTATTGTTTAAACAGGCTATTAAAAGAATTTTAGCTAAGTGTCCAGGAATGTATGACAATACAATGTCTCTGTTCTAATTCTATGTTAACAATAACTGAAAAACAAAGCAGAACATTACATAATGAAACACTCTGCACTCTAGTATCATGGTTCCCCCAGCAGTGTTAATTTAATGGAATATGAAAATAACTGTCAGTACATGAATTAAAAGTGAGTTTATATGCAATCTAATTATAATATATTTTTAAAACAATGTACACATCCAAACATTTGACAATTACATTTGATGAAAGTGTACAGGCTATGTGCTTGTTACACCTGGGCTGGGAGCACCTTGCATTCCAGTGTTGCCCCAGGCACCCAGCATGTTCAAACGGACTCTCAGGCTTCTTCTGACCCCAATACGTTCAGTATGCATCTCTCAAAGGCCAGCAATTTTTCAGTCAGGTGAACCATCCCAAAATCCATCAAGCAGTTGAGCGGTCTATGTAAGTCTTTTCCCCCTCTTATTCAGTGCTCTGACAGTGAGATAAACGTTCAGTGCAACTTCATAGTAGCTGAAGGATGGTCACCCAACAAATGCTTTTTTCACTCTGATTCCCGAGTACTGAATTGAAAGGGTCATTCTGCCCTTGCTGCTTTTAATAATAATAAATGTTGTTTTATATATCACTTTACAGAACAAAAAACCATAGTGAGAGGAGACAGTATATGGGGGTTTGGAATACAATAGAAAAGCAATAGAGTACATAAAGATCAGTTAAATAAAAGCCTTTCTAAAAAAGAAACTTTTGAGTCTAGATTTGAAAGATCTCAGGGAAGTTGACTCTCTGATATCCTAAGGGGTTGAATTCCAAATCTTTGGAGCACAGCAATAGAAAGCCCTGTCACCCATAGAGTATCGTGGGGCTTGGGCGGGCAGAATTAGATGAACAAATGTTGCAAAGTGGGCAGTGGGATATTAGAAACAGACAGGTACTGAGATGCCAAGCCATGCAGAGCCTTATAGGTGAGCATGACGATTTTGAAGTCGACATGAAACCTGATAGGAAGCCACTCCAAGGACTCCAGGAGAGAAGTACTGTTATCATTTGCACTGGACCTGGTCAGGATTCTGACTGCCGAATTCTGGACATACCGGAGTTTGTTCAATATAGATTTAGATACCCGAATGAGTAGGAAAAGGAAAAGAAAGTGTTGACCAGCTTTTAAGCAACAGTTGGTGACAGCATAGGATGAAGTTTGGAAATATTTCTGAGGTTGAAGAACTAATATTTTGACAGCATGTTGTACATGTCGATCAAATATCATCCCTAAGTTCTTAAATTTAGATTGAAACTCAAGTACAGCACCATCCACAAATAGAGTTATTGCATTAGCTTCACATAGTTGATGGGGCATGTTGAGAAGCATAACTTCAGTCTTGTTACAATATAAATGAAGGAAATTTGAGTCATCCATGTTTTTATGGCAGAGATGCAATGTGAGAGAGTAGGTACAGTCACATCAGTGTCAGGTTTGGTATAGACATAGATTTGAGTATCATCTTCATGCAAATACTGAAAAGTAGGGCGCCCACTATTGATCCCTGATGAACACCAGACTTAACGAGTCCAATTTCAGAACTAAAACCACCAGGAGATACAAAATAACAGTGATCAGTAAGGTAAGACTTGAATCTTTAAAGACCAATGTGAGAAACTCTGAACAGTCTCAAGCCGAGAAAATACAAAACATTAAAAGCAGCACAGAGGTCCAGAAGAATAGAAATAGAAAGAACCAGAATCAGAAACCATAAGAAAATCATTAGTGACTCTAACCAGGCTGTGCTGTGTAGTTGTTAAAAACCAAATGGTAGGGGTTTAAAAAGGTTATTTGCATTTGTATTTTGACATGACTATTTAACTAAATATTTGGAAGAAAGCGTAGATTGGATGTAGTGTAAAAAGTGTTTAGGTTGTCCAGAGCCGTGTTTGGTTTTGAAGGCCGTTGGTACCATATCAGTAATCAAGGACTCAGTTATTATGTTGAGGACTATGGGGCAGAGAGAGGTGAAACGGGATTAAAATAAAGCGCTGGGAATGGGATCTAACAGGCAGGTGATGGATTTCATACATGGATCCAGTTACTTTTGACTTTTTTTCTTCTTTGGTTCACTGTCACCTCCTAAGCTATGGCTCCTCAACCTTCTACACTACCGCTACAAGACTGAATCTCATTCTGTGGGGAGTCTTCACTTATTGTGGACAGCTCAATTTTCAGCCAGCCTCTCCATGGTAGTTAAGGCAGTTTATTTTCCTGCTTGTTATGTATTTGGCTCCTCTCTGCCTTCCAATCACCCTGCATCATTTACTTCATTATCACTTGTTATAGCCTCACTTACTGTACAATGAGCGTTCCTGAAGACCCACAAGGCACCTCTGAATACCTGCACTTGGAGCTCAGCTTGTCGTTCACCCCGGCCCTGAAACATCAGGGACTGCAGGATAACAGGATGCAAAGCAAGACTACACCCTGGTCGGGACACTCTTCCATCACTAGACATACATGCAGAGATAATGTAGAGATACTAATTAGCCTTCCCAGTATGACTATGTGATACATGAAGAAACTGGAACACCAGGAAAACAACACAGGACACAGGAGGAGCATTTAAACTCCACACAGGAAGCAGCCCATTCTGGACTCAGAAACATCCCAAGAGCTGAGAGACAGAAGTGCTAACAGCTATGCCAGCCTTTTGCCATACCATCTATTTTTATCTCTTACAATTATGGCTTTTTATTGCTTCCCATGTTTAACTGCAGATTTAGATCCCCACAACAGCTTCCTCTGAGACCATCTCTCATCCTCCAAGTGCCTCTTCCTCCCACTTGCACTGATCTGTACAGAACAACCATCTAAACTGATGATGCAGAGAATGTAAGTATTAGTAATTAACTAATCAATGATCCAGTTGGCTTTTCTATCTTCGAGGAGCAGGAAAGGGAGAATTTAGTTCCAAGTGATTAGCTCTTAAGCTAAAAGGACAAACACCGATGCATTAATAATACTGGGGAAATTAAGGGTTTCCCAGTAAAGAAAATTTTCTAAAAATAATTAAATTTATTTTCCCCTGGATAGCTATGCCCTAAAGGTCTTTGTGGTAAAAGATTTTAGAGGTTTGTAATGAAATAATTACTTTTTAACATAAGTAATTAAAGAAAAAAACCAAAACAATTATTGGATCTGTTGAGATTCTATAGAATTATTTGGGTAATTAAAAAAGAATTCCAGGTATGTTATGCTCTATGTTATGTATGAAATAGGCTGGATAAAAGAGATTTCCTCATTGGAAAACTTAAAATTCACCTATCAGGTCCACACTGTATTGAAGTGTCTCATTTACCAGCTTGACAGATGGGCTGTGTTTATATCAATAAAACTAATAGTCCAAGAGCTAATTAAAATTGTCACAATAATACATTAATAACACATTTTCATTTAGCCTAAAATACACAGATATCAAAGACACTTTTTACTTTTAGGAACAACCTTGCCACAGTGAATCTCAGATCTCATTAATATTTTTATATTTTCAAAACCTATAAATTCATAAATTTGTGTTTGCAAAATACATGCAAACTCAATGCACACTCTATCTTTGATAAAATGAGAGTAAATGCTGAGGTAAAATGTTAACAATCTTTTTTTTTCATGGTGACAAGTTTATGCCCTTTGGCTTTTAAATACTTTTCGCCTCAGGAACTGTAGTTATATGCTTTGTGGTGTCCAATTAGATGTTTAAAACAGTTTAAGGTTTCCTTTTAATCAATTCAGACTGAAATTTAATGTAATAGAATAAGTAAAGAAATAGCAATCTTCAGTCTTCTGACAGTGAATCCAATGCTGTAACAAGTAATATACAACTACAACAAACACTCTGTGCAATTAGAGTAGAATGTTTTATGAATTTTTGTAAAAATTCTCATTTTCTTTTTAAAACTTTAGCTCCAGGGTCCTTGAATAAGGAGGTTGAATTAAGGTGATGATGTGGCAGACATATCAGCCTGAAGTGCAAAGGTTTTATGTGAAAGGAAACTGATGATAGATAAATTAAGGTGTTTTAATAAAGTATTATTATATATATATGTATTTATTTTCTGTAATTAAAGGTGACTGAAAATACCAATTTCATATTGTTTTCTGTTTAAATAAATTACAAGAAATGCAATTGATGCAATTAAAAAAATTACATTGTATCATACTCTTAAACAAGACCAGAGCAACTCTATGGTGCTTTAAAAATATTGCCAGTATATTTACGTTGTTGGTTTATAACATTTATGATAACATATTTAATAAAGATTTTAAATGAAAAAATAAATAACTGAAACAATATTTGAAAATGAGTGATACACTACACCATGTTTGTATAGCTTCTCTACTGTCCTGCAATTCTCAGTAAAGATATTATACATTAGATATGTACAGTACTATCTTTTTTATTGCTTCTTTTTTATTATTAACATTTTAAAAAGTGGTTATATTAGAGCTCATTAACAAAATATAAGTGATCTTTTAACATAATACTACAAATTGTATTATACTCAATATTCCATGTTGAATGTAAATATCTAAACGAGAGAAGTAAAGGACAGTTACAACAGTTATAACCGTTAGGCGAAAATAGAGGTAGAAGGCAATATTGTTATGGAGGTCAAAACTAATGGTGGTAGCAGTTTCAACAGCACTGGTGCATGCAAGCCATGTTATGTCTAGGTGAGTCTGAGGTTTCAGCCCCCAGTCTCCATGGCTACATTCGCACGAGGAGCTCACGCACCAGATTCGGCAGGCTCTTCCAGTCACCTGCCTCTCGTTAACGTCAAGGAGCGCAGTATTTATGTTCCACTCCACCACTGTTTGGGACTCGGTTGTCGAGTAGGCATCCTACTTCGTGTTTCCAGTCAAGTCCTGCTTTCTGATTATCCTGTCAGCTACATGGCCCCTTTTGCTCCCTTTTACAACCAGCCTCCGTCTCAATAAACCAACCTGTATCACGCACATGGTTCCCTTTATTACTCCAAATGCCGCAAGCTACATTCCATCTTGTCACGGTGCAACAAGTAAAGACTATCTTAGAGTATTTTTAGATTTATGCAAGGTTTTATATAACGTTATATAACAGCTGTTGAGGTTTTTGTGTTTAAAGATTCACCTATTTACCAACAGTAACATAAGCCAACAGCAGGTGTAAGTCTTACTGTCAAGTCATCGTTAATATATTCCATTCAATGTTTGAAGGTTAGAAAAAACCCTATGTACAGTATACTGTATGTATGTTCATGTAGTTTCACATCAAGAATAGCATTTGTTTGTAAAGGCATGTCATTTCTGTTTTCACGGATGTGTGAACACAACATACGTTTAACCCACAAATGCTCAGTGACAGGGTTTACTACTTCATGTATACAAAAGTAGTACACATACTCCTTTAGATGAATTCTTTTGCACAAAGAAGAGTGTGTCGATATTCTTCTGCTGTTAAAATTAATGCTATTGTAGCACCCTCATCAGGTTTTAACACAAAAGGTACAGTATCTTAACTCAGGTACTGGGGCAGTGCAGTGGCTGTGTGGCTAAGGAACTGTGCGTGTGGTTGGAAGGTTGCCGGTTCGTATCCCACAGCTGGCAGATTAATCCTACTCTGTTGGGCCCATGAGCAAGGCCCTTAACCCCAGCTGCTTTAGAGGTGCTTTATAAATGGCTGATCCTGAGCTTTTTCCCCAAGATTCTCTCCCTGTCTGTGTGTCTCATGGAGAGCAAGCTGGGGAATGCAAAAAGACAATTTCCTAATACAAGAAATTGTATATGGCCAATAAAGTGGTCTTATCTTCCAAATGCAAAAAGGTTTTTTGTTTAACACAAAAGGTATCTTGTTTTAACACGGTATTATCTCATTTAAATGCAAAATTATTTCAACAATGAAGGAACAAAATATGTATAAGACTTGTGTGGTCTAACCGGCTTTGCGCCCAGAACATAAAGCGGAACCTGTCTCTGTCAATAAGTCAAGAGACATGATCTAAGATATAAGATGCTTGTTCTGCATGATTATTATAAAATTTCCGCTCAGACATTTATACAGGGAAATTATGCTTATTTGTTCATTTGAGCAGTTTGTCATGTATCACTAGTTAAACTCATTGAGACACAGTTATATGGTGGCATGCTAAACAGTTTTTTCACTAATCTTTGCATAAACTTTGTGACGTATATCCATATATAGACATATTTCTGTATTAGTATTAGGGGGAGTGTCACTTTAGCTTGTTTGTTCCATGGTATAAAAGACCATCTTTTGTTACTTTTTTTCGAATCCGGTTCCTAAAAGCTGGTCTCCCATATGCATACTGTATGTAATAAAGAGACTTCTCCGACACAGACACCTGGACTCTGTCATTTGTATGACACAATAACAAAAAAAAATTCTCAGTGGCACTAATAATCTTCTAAAGAGCATTGCAGATAAATAATCATCTTGTTTTGAATATAATATGTGTGTCTAGTACAGATATGATAACAATTTGAAAATGACTTTACTTCTGGCTAATTAGCTGCTGTTCATGTTTTGTCTTGATAATGGAACCATTTTTATGAAGAATAACCTGATTTTCCCACAGAGTCTTGGGTTTTTAATGAATGGTAATATAGGACTAATGAGTGTTTTCCAAGCTCACAACCAAGAAATCGAAAGAGAAAGCAATTCTGTTGTTGAAGTGCTGAAACGTTTGAACTGTTCACACCATCCTTGTTGAATAAAAAAAACATTGTTTTATATCCTTGAAAGTGAAAGGTGCAGAAGGAATGGATGTGTGGAGAAGCAGAGTGACAGATTCTCTGCTGAAGTAGATAACCTGTATAGTAGTTGCATAGAATATTTGGAGAAATGGATTAAGCCCCTAAAAGACTCTTGTTTTCATTGGATGGCTCTGAGTGAAACACCGAACTGGACTGATGTGGAACCATGTATCAAATAATTGGTTGACAAAGGAATACCGTCTGACAATGTGAAATGCTTTGATCAAATTAGCAACCTAAGGAAATTTGCAGAAATTAACAAGAGTGATGGAGAGTTCACTAGTTTGCTGGCCCATCAAAAGTGGACAGAAAATCTAAAAACATTGAGTGTCACTCAGAGATGTTAAAAACTGCACAGTTCCTGTTTGCAATATCTTCTCATAATGCAAATGTATTATTTATGTATGTATGTATTTTCACTAATGCAAAGCCAGCAGACAAAGGAGAGAAGTAACTTAACAGTCGAATCTCTGAAAGGCATTCTGCTGATACAGTTCATCTTCAAAGAAACATCATGCAAAAACTTCCATTCCTTCCTCATGGGTAATCAAACATTTCTGAGAAAAATCTGATTTACAGAGAAATATGCTTGGACACATCAAGGGGAAGAAAAGTAAAGTTCTATAAACTAAGGAGATAAGCTGGAGAAAAAGTAATTAGTAATTATTAGATATTATTATTTACAGGTACAGAACTTTTCTGAACTAATACCTGATATGCAGGTAGATTTACCAATTTACCAACATAAAACATGGGATATTTTGAAAAACCTCTCCATTTCTACCCCCTTCCCAGATAAGGCAATAGTTCCTCAAGTTGTCCTCTTTTTTTGTTGTTCAAATATGGTAACCCTATAGGAATGAATAGTTGTGTGCAAACACGTAGCAGTTTTTTTACCAAACATATGAATGTACACAAAATGTGACAGTCTTACTTGAAAAGCACATTGGGCACATGCATAATGTCACCTGCAGGTAGGGAACACGTGGTTTACCGATTGTTTAAGTTGTAAATGTTTATGCATAGTATGTTTATTAAGGTATAACATATACTAATACTGAGTTCAAGTCATCTGATTATATAAAAATATAAAGTGCTTCGATTTTGTAGTTTTTTTAGTTGTATTTGAGTTGAATATTCTTTCTGTGGAATACCCACTCAGAAAGAAAGAATTTTCTTCAAACGCTAATTTAGAGAGAAAAGACCTTCATTGGGGTAACTTGCCTGGCTAGTGATTGATAACCTGTTCATAAGGACAGAGCTAAAATGAAATAAAAAAGATCTCATAATGCCAATGCAGAATTCTGAAGTTACTAAAACTAACGATAGAATATGATCGAGAATACGGATACCAGATGCAGCCATTTCCAAGTAAGATAGAAATGGGGTCTCCAAGGTAGTAGAATTTCGAAATCAAACAGAGAGAGAAAAGGTTCAGGTTACATTCCAGTGTATAATGCTTGAATGAGGAATGAGGGAGAAGAAGAGGAATGAATGAGAACCCAGTGATCACCAAAGCAGGATTGCTGAATTAGTTGAGCTTGCTTAAAGAGGATTAGGTTTGAATTTTGAGTAATCCTCAAGATTTCTGAGAACTAGTGCTCAAGAGATTAAAATTCCACAACTGGGATTCCTTGATTATTAGTGAAGGACACTGTGCCAATCACAAAAGTGCCCAGAAAACATTTGGTGCTGAAGCCTGCTTATTAAGTACATTGTGGATGAGGGGTAGGAGCTGGTAGCAAGTTCCTTACTTAATATATGTTCCAGAGCAGCGTATGGGAAAGTATGGCTGTCTGAGATCAATCTAATTAGTAATAGAAATAGGGTGGTTCGAAAGGACATTGAGCAGGAACTGATTTTATGTACTGTATAAGATAAGACTATGCCCAGTTGACTTCTCTCAGCATGTCTGAAGATGGTCTGAGAGAGAATTTGCTGTGGCATTGAAATGTGTTGTTTGAATAATCAGGAGACTAGTCCAGAAAAAGGGAAGTCAGCTCTAAAAGGCACAGACCACATCCTGGAAGGAAGAGTGTCAGAAGTGCCTATAACTGTATATTGCACTATCACTCTTTATCTTTAGCTTTAATGTCTATTGTTGACCATAGAATGATTATAGCTCCTCCTGCTCATGTCTACAGTGAAAATTTTAAATGACAATACTCTCTTGTCATTTAAGAATTATGTTAACAGCTGAGAGATGATTGCACTCAAGAAAACTGTGGAAAGCTTTATTCACTGATGAATACCATTTTTACAGATCTGACAGGAGATAACAGGTTTGGATGTTTTGTTAAACATTTTAATGACTGCTGCATTGTTCAAGTCAACCAGAGGCCTTGTCTGTTTGCAGAAGGAACATTGGAAGAGTGGCAGAACATCCCTGAGGACATTATCCAGAGTCCCATTGGATCTTTCTGTCAACACTGCCAGGATTGTGCTAATGCTCAGGTTGATCAGGCAGATACTAAACTTGTAATGTTTTCATTCTGATAGTGTGTCATATTTCATATGGAAAATTGATTCTTTGATCTGTAACTGTTCAACTTTTCTTTAATTTTGTTTGGTATCAATTTTTGACATATTTGATTAAATCAATTAGAACTGAGCGATAGAATTTCTTTTTGCATTGTTAAATGTTCACAGCATTTAATTTATAAAAAATAAAAGGTTATTTTGGATACAGTGGAAATTGCTTTTCAGTCAAAGTGTTATGTTAATGAAGCTAATGGTTTTGTTATGCATAATTGTTATATCATTATTTCATTGATAAAGGTTTTCTGCTCCCTCTCTTCCATTACCTGCTGTTTTGGTACAATGCTATGTTGACAATATTGGGGCATTATAATGGAGTTTTTGGGGTGCAAGTTCTGGATATACTGGCTCCTTGTTTTCATTTCCCCAGAATATTAACAGAAATGTAAACATCAATTTGATTTAGTCAATTACCCATTGGTTTATGTACTAATGATATCAGGGTATTAAAACCATACCCAATGCTAGGTTGCATATGGTATATTTGGAAATGCATGTAGCCCAATTCACAGTTAAGAAAGCTAATGTAATGTAATAAGGTGTTTATTAAGGAAATTAGTATCCCAAGCATACATATTATTCCTGAATGCCTAATTGTTTGAGTATACCTGGAATAAATAAGTCACCTAATAATATATTAAAGAACAAAAAAGGTTTTTAAATTTGTCAAAATCCACACCAATAAAAAATTAAAAATATTAAAATATTATTAAGTAAATGCTGTCAATCCTATACAGTTGTGTACATAAAGTATATACATTTGCAAAGCCCCTGTAACATCAGTAACATATTTCAGCGTAGGCTACATCTGTTTTTATTAGCATTGACCCTTTAATGTATTTGATGGGCTGCTATATAAAGATCAGCTTCTTTTGGCTTTCATTTTCAATAGGAATTAGCATATCTAAAGGGCAATGTCAGTTTTATTACAAAGCTCTCCAAAGAAAAGCAAATTAATCTCTGACACTTGTCAAACAGGAGAAAGGCCTGATTGAACTGTAACCTTTTTTAAAGTATTATTCTTTTAAATGTATGCAACTTATTAAAGGTATATGGGCAATGTAGGTCTGTCTAGAGTCCTGTGGATCATTTTGATTCTCAAGCAAATGTATTTTGAGTGGGTTTCAACACTGTTTGATTCTAAGTATTGATTCTGGTCTTTATCTTAAAAGCTTTACCTTTAACGTTTGGCAAAAACATATGATGGTATACAGACTACAGAGTAAGAGTGGATGTGCACTTGACGTCAGCAGCATCCATTAAGAAAAGACTGAATATATATGTATTAATTAGACAAGATTTATAGCAAGTTGTGCTCTAATCCCCAATACTCATTTGAAACTCAATTAGTTTTTTTTTAATTCTAATTTGAGTCCTTGTAATCTTGGCTCAGTAACAATGAACGTTGTATTTTTTATCAACTAAACCACAGACACACACAACTATTGTCAATATTTGTGTTTTATAGTTCATTGGGACTTGTTCTCTGTGTCTTAAATACAAGTTTAATGCATTCCTTTGTTGTAAAATTTAATAAGTGGATAAAACAACATAGGAAACAACACTAAAATAGTTCAGTCAATGTCATTTTCTCATCTTTTAATTTCTTTCTGCTGCTTTTAGTCAAAGGTGGTAAAATATATTTCTGAAAATCACAAAGTTAAAACAAGTTTGTTTTACAATAAATATGAATTGGGAATTATGATGTTGCTTAGCTTAAAATTTTACCTTTTGCTTGCACAATATGGCATTCCTGTCACGACCACCAGCCAGCGGAGATCAACACGTAAGCGAGCCAATCAGCACCAGCAGCGGATTACTACTAACAAGCGCCGCCGCACGAGTTAACACACCTGCAATTGCTCTACCGTGCGGCACGCCGGGTTATTTATACCATTCGCACCTGATTCCCGTTGCTCGGTATTGAGTTCTCTTCTTGTTGCTCAGCCTAGCATTCTCACCCCTCTTTTGCCTTCCTGGTATTCTGCCTGCACCTTTTGCCTTCGGACTTCGGATCTCGTCTCGCCCTTTGGATTGTTTGCTATCATTGCCTGTTTTGGATTTGACCCTGAAGCTCTCCTTTCGACTACGATTCTGTCTCACGTTTTGGATTGTTCGCCACCAGTGCCTTTACCGGATCTCGACTTACCTTCGCCTTCGGACTACGGCTCAGCTCCTGGATTTGCTCGGTACGTTTACTTACCTCCCTGCGACTCCTGCATCTGCATCGGATCCTTTTCACCTCTACAGAGCATCGTTACAGAATACCGAGCCAGATTATGGATCCCGCAGACGCACAGACCCTTCGTTCCCTTCTTCCGCAGCAATCCCAGACCATCGCCCAGCTTCAATCTTCTCTCCAACTGCTCACTAACCAAGTCGCCTGGCTTTTTTCTTCCCCTGTTTCGCCGGCTCCCGCACCGATTCCTACAACGCCTTTTTTACAAACACCTGCTCCAACCACCGCGGCCCCGCCCACCACTCCCTCAACTTTACCATTTGTTCTCCTGGAGAAGTATGACGGCAATCCTGCAGGCTGCAGGGGCTTTATTGCCCAGTGCTCCCTGGCTTTTCAGCTGCAGCCTGAGCGTTTTTCTACTTCTCGACAGAGGATCGGATTCGCACTTTCCTTGCTCACAGGCAAAGCATTGGATTGGGCTGCAGTATTGCTTGCTAGAGGAGAGCAGCTGTTCTCTGACTTTCAGCTTTTCGCTGACCGTCTCCAGGCGCGTTTTTCTCAAAGCAACCCGGATTTGACTTGCCTTCGGCTTTCCTCTCTTCGCCAGGGCGACAGACCACTGCAAGATTATGTGGCTGAATTCCAAGCCCTCGCCACGGAGTCTGCCTGGAACCCAGAAGCTTTGGTTTGCCTCTTCGCTAAGGGTCTCTCGGAGGATCTAAAGGACCACCTGGTGCTCATGTCCTTACCAACCTGGTCTCTAGAGGCGGCTATCGCTGCGGTAGTTGAATTGGACACTCGCATTCGGCTGCGGAGAGCGGAGAGACACCCAGGAAGCAGACCTGTGCGGCCCATGGGTCCTCCCCTCGTGGCGCCCACCCTGCCACATGCACCCCTGTCCTTGGAGGAAAAGGAAAGGCGCCGTCAGGAGGGGCTGTGTCTGTACTGCTCTGCGTCGGGTCACCTGCTCGCTACTTGTCCTTTGAGACCCCCACATCCACCTCGAGCTCCCCCACTGCCTACTGTTAGTGTCAGTAGTGCTGTTTTTTCACAATCCTCTTCAGGGCCTTTATTCCCAGCTGAGATTTCCTGGATGGACACGCACCTTCCCCTTTCGGTTTTGGTGGATTCAGGGGCAGCTGGGAATTTTATGGATGCCTCTTTTGCTAAGAAGTGGGATATTCCTCTTGCTCCGCTTTCACCCCCTATCTGCATTCAAACGTTGGATGGGTCACCGATCGCTCCTGGACGTATTTCCTGGCAGACCATTCCCCTATCCCTTACTGTTGGTGCCACTCACGTGGAGGACATTTCACTCCTTCTCCTGGACTCCCCTGCTTACCCTGTGATCCTGGGCCTTCCCTGGCTCAAAAAGCATGATCCCCACATCTCCTGGGCCAAGAATGAGATCATTGCCTGGAGCCAGGCCTGTCGTGACAACTGTTGTCGTCCTCCACTCAAGGTTGCTGCTTCAGTAAACCTCTTGGAAGAACACTCTATTATTCCCCCCCAATATGCACATTTGAAGCAAGCCTTTGACAAACAGAAAGCTCTATCGCTCCCCCCTCACCGCACCTATGACTGTGCAATAGATTTGCTTCCAGGAGCACTCCCACCCAAAGGAAGGATCTACCCGCTCACTCAGACGGAGAATGAAGCCCTGCAGGATTATATCAAGGAGGCCCTGAATTCTGGTTTTATTCGTCCCTCCTCGTCCCCAGCCTGTGCTGGGTTCTTCTTCATAGGGAAGAAGGACGGCTCCTTGAGGCCGTGTATTGATTACAGAGGCCTGAACTCCATTACAGTCAAACATCCCTACCCCTTGCCTTTAATCCCAGCCGCTCTGGAGTCCCTACGTGGAGCCTCCATTTTCTCAAAACTAGATCTACGAGGGGCTTATAATTTAATCAGGATCCGTGAAGGGGATGAGTGGAAGACAGCCTTTATGACCACGCACGGCCACTATGAATATCAGGTGATGCCTTTTGGACTCGCTAATGCCCCGGCAGTCTTCCAATCCTTCATAAATGACATCTTCAGGGACATTATTGGAAAATTTGTCTTGGTATACTTGGATGACATCCTCATTTTTTCCACCGACCCTCAGGAACATGTCCATCACGTCCAGGAGGTCTTGTCCAGACTCATCGACAACCAGCTCTACGCCAAGCTTGAGAAATGCATTTTTCATGCTTCTAAGATTCACTTTCTGGGCTACATTATTTCTCCTCTTGGAGTCGAGATGGACTCAGCCAAGGTGGCAGCTATCAATGATTGGCCTGTGCCACGTAATTTGAAGCAAATCCAACGCTTTCTAGGTTTTGCCAACTTCTACAGGCGATTCATCCGGAACTTTAGCTCCGTGGTGGCGCCCATTACGGCTCTGACCCGCAACCGTCCTAGTCGGGGTAAATGGAATCCGGAGGCTAACCAGGCATTCCTGCGCTTGAAACGTCTCTTCAGCTCCGCTCCTCTCCTACGGCATCCGGATCCCTCCCGGCCTTTCATTGTTGAAGTTGACGCCTCTGCCCATGGGGTTGGTGCAGTCCTCTCCCAGCGCCTCGAAGAGGATCGCCTCCCTCATCCATGTGCTTTCTTTTCCAAGAAGCTCTCTCCTGCTGAGGTTAACTATGATGTGGGCAATCGGGAACTCCTAGCTATCAAGCTGGCCCTCGAGGAATGGAGACACTGGCTGGAGGGGGCTCAGCACCCCTTTGTCATTATTACGGACCATAAGAACCTGTCCTATATTCAATCTGCCAAGCGCCTCAACTCGCGTCAGGCCCGTTGGTCACTTTTCTTTTCTCGTTTCAATTTTGTTATCACTTACACTCCTGGCTCGAAGAATGGGAGGGCTGATGCACTCTCTCGGCTCCATGACCCCCCAGACCTGGACGACACACCTGAACCAATCATCTCTCCTAACAGAATCGTGGCAGCGATTCATTGCTCCATTGAAGATCAGGTCAGGCGTGCCCTCAACGGAACTACAGTTCCTCTGTGCTGCCCCCCGGATAAGCTTTTCGTCCCGAACAACTTACGTTCTGCGGTTTTGCAGTGGGGACATGATTCCCGGTTTGCCGGCCACCCGGGATGCAGACGCACCCTGGACCTCCTCACCAGGGACTTTTGGTGGCCTTCCATGCGATCTGATGCAGCAGAGTACGTCCGGGCTTGCCCGGTCTGTGCCAGGAGCAAGACTCCGCGCTCTAGGAAGGCTGGCCTCCTTCACCCCCTTCCAATCCCACACCGCCCTTGGTCCCACATAGCTGTTGACTTCATTACGGACCTTCCTAACAGTCAGGGTCATACGGTAATCATGGTGGTCTCCGATCGTTTTTCCAAAGCAGCCCATTTTGTCCCCCTCCCAGCATTGCCCACAGCCCAGGAAATGGCATCTTTGTTTGTACAACAGGTCTTTAGGATACATGGTTTGCCTGATGACGTTGTCTCGGACAGGGGACCGCAATTTATCTCGGCCTTTTGGAAGGCTTTCTGTCAAACTCTAGGGACTCATGTATCTTTGACTTCTGGTTATCATCCTGAGGCCAATGGTCAGGTGGAAAGGACCAATCAAAGCCTCCTGACCTTTTTGAGAGCCTTCACCTCCAGCTCACAGGATGATTGGTCATCACTACTACCCTGGGCAGAATATGCCCACAATTCTCTTACCTCCTCCTCCACAGGTCTCTCTCCCTTCCTTTGTTCTTTAGGTTATCAGCCCACTCTCATCCCTGTCACACCTCCACTCACGGCAGTGCCGTCCGTGCAACAATATATTGCCAAACTGCGAAGGACCTGGAAAATGGCGAGGACAGCTCTTATTAAGTCAACCCAGCGCCACGCCAAATTCGCCAACCGACACCGCAGACCAGCCCCTCGTTTTCGGAAAGGACAGTTTGTTTGGTTATCGACACGGAACCTACCTATACATCAGCCTTCCAAAAAGCTTGGGCCTAGATATATTGGTCCCTTCCGGATTCGTTCCCGGATCACCCCGGTTACCTTCCGTCTTGCTCTCCCCCCTACCCTCAGAATCCACCCCTCATTTCATGTCTCCCTCCTGAAACCTGTTTACCGCTCGCCCCTTGCGGCTCCCCAACATCGCCCGCCACCTCCTCGTCGCATTCAGGGGCGCCCGGCTTATACGGTCCACAAGATCATTGACTCCAGGTGGAACCGCGGTACCCTGCAGTATTTTGTCGACTGGGAAGGTTTTGGTGCCGAGGAGAGATCTTGGGTTCCAGAGAAGGATATTTTGGACCCTACACTAATCAGTGACTTTCACAGGGACTATCCTAATCGGCCGTCTCGGGCGTCGGGAGCCGCCCGTGAAGGGGGGGGTACTGTCACGACCACCAGCCAGCGGAGATCAACACGTAAGCGAGCCAATCAGCACCAGCAGCGGATTACTACTAACAAGCGCCGCCGCACGAGTTAACACACCTGCAATTGCTCTACCGTGCGGCACGCCGGGTTATTTATACCATTCGCACCTGATTCCCGTTGCTCGGTATTGAGTTCTCTTCTTGTTGCTCAGCCTAGCATTCTCACCCCTCTTTTGCCTTCCTGGTATTCTGCCTGCACCTTTTGCCTTCGGACTTCGGATCTCGTCTCGCCCTTTGGATTGTTTGCTATCATTGCCTGTTTTGGATTTGACCCTGAAGCTCTCCTTTCGACTACGATTCTGTCTCACGTTTTGGATTGTTCGCCACCAGTGCCTTTACCGGATCTCGACTTACCTTCGCCTTCGGACTACGGCTCAGCTCCTGGATTTGCTCGGTACGTTTACTTACCTCCCTGCGACTCCTGCATCTGCATCGGATCCTTTTCACCTCTACAGAGCATCGTTACAATTCCAAGTGTTTTGTTGCCTTGGTATCTAGTGAGCCGTCTTATTATGAGCATATACAAATGTACAGTATATGGCATACAGGGCATGTTCAGAATACATTCATACCTTCATAAGGTCAATTAAAGTTCTACATTTATGGCTGTTTATGTTACTGTTTTCCATTAATAGTACAATAACATAATGAAAATTAAAGTGTAATTCAAATATTTCAAAATGTTAATTTTCCATGTAAAACGTTTGGGAAAATGCAGCCTCTTTATGCTAATATCAGCAGTGCTTTAAAAAGACCTTTATTGCTCTCTGAAAAACAATGCTGATTACCTTTGAAAGTGATGTTCAAGCTTGATCAGGCTCTTGGGTTAGTCAGGTTTCTTACTGCACAAACATGTTTAATAAGAAACCAAAGCAATCTCAGGGCAACAAAGTAATATAAGGATATTTAAATGGAAGAATATCTACTGTTCCAACCCCATATTTGAATGATATTACTAGATGTTATTCAACTAAACCATAATATGTATCCCCCATGTTTTTACTAATCTCTTTTGTGTTTCATTTCCCTGGAGAAATATCTGAACCAGTAACGATTTAAATAATAATGATTTGCATGCAGTTAATGGCATGCTCACACAGAAGACCTGATCCAATTAGTATGTGATTAATCACAGGCTGCTGTAGGACTCAGTCTGATCACATCAGTGGCTAACTGACTAGAGCACTGAGCACAAATATTTCTTAACACAAGGCAACGGGGAATAGTAATAGTGAAATAAACCCAGGCAGGAGGATGCCACGTAATATTTGGTTAATTTCTATTGTCATTTCACGACACAGCGCTGTAAAGTAATATTAATTACTGGCACTGCCAGTTTATTACTTTGTCACTTTCTTTTAAGTGAGTGGATATTATAATGAACAGACATAAATGAGGCATTTCATATGCATAGGAATGTTTGCACTCAGACTCACTAATTAGATATCCTGTGTTCCTGTGTCAGAAAGGGAGCACAGAAACAAATACAATAATACATTTAGGTTTATTTGTATGCAGTACAATGATTTACTGGGGAAACCAGTATAAATGTTAAATTATAATCTTACTATAAACTTAACTGAAAACATTAATGAAATAGGTGGATCAGTTTCATTGCACAGCACAATAAAATGTAAATGACAAATGGATCTGTTTTAAACACACTCATATTTTTCCCTACAACCAATAATATCTGCAGTATCTTGGCATCTTTCTGTGATGCCAAAATTCCTTTATTTAGATTAGATGCATGAAAAAGATACAATTGTATCATCACCATTACTGCTAAATTATTAATGTCAGTATTATTTATAGACAGGTCCAGTATAATAGCATTTATTTCATATTTATATTTATCATGATAGTCATTATTGATTTAACTTTGTAGAACATGACATGTGAATGAAATAGCTTTTAAAAAATCAAAACTGTAAGAGAGGGCAAGCTGAAAAAAATGTTGTAAATAACCCAGTTTCATCAATAAAGTATAAATAGGTTTACATGGTTAGTCTGGATTTTATAGCATTTTATTCGATATTTGTATACATAACTGTGATACACGTAAAAGTTATTTTTTATCTTATCTTTTATGCCACCTTAGACTACACCTTGAGGATTAATAATGACATGCATGTATATTCAATAGCAGGGAAAAAAACGGTCATTCATTTTCATAATTAGGAACTTTGCTTCAGTTCTTAAGTCAATTGAGAACATAATAACAATTACAAATGAGACGGGACATTCAGCCGTTCTATCCTGTTTGGAAGTGAATAGCTAATTGAGCATTTCATCCGGCTGTTTCTTGAATAAAGCCGGGGTATCATCTTCAACAAAAGGGCTGGGCAGTTTTCTCCATATTGTAACAACCTTTTGCGTAAAGAATTCTGTTGTCAGTTCTAAACATTCTTTCATATCGTTTCCACTATATTTTCAATGTTTATTCTTAAGAAACCCGCTGGGTTGATTTTGAATACTTGTATTAGGTTCCTTTATAGACTTCTGTGTTGAAGACAGTTCCTTCAGCCTGTTAGTATAGAATGTATCTGGTAAATCCTCTATAGACTGATTCAGGAGCAGCAATATCTTTTCTATAAGATGGTGACAACACTGTATAAAATATTCTAAATGAGGCCTTACTACTGAATTATACCATTTGAACACAACATCCTTTGATTTAAATTATATACTTTTAACTTTATGTCGTAACAAGTTAGCCCTTTTAATTTAATATTTAAATAAGTAAATTCTTTTGAAATTCTTTGGCTGTTTCTACAGTCTTTGCCAATCCTATTAATTTGTTATCATCTACAAATTCATCTAGATCATTGATACAGTATAAATTAGGAAAAGCAGTCGTACAAGTACAGATACCTGTGGTATTATTTGACTTGCAGATGTGTTCAGCTGTCATAAAGTCCTGAGCAAGATTCAAACTCACACCTGCTTGAAGTGCCTAAAATCTGGAACGATGCTTTTGATAACTTGACTACTGTGTCATATTTATACTTTAGCAAAAGGTATTAAAATAAAGAGCCAGCAGTGATCTTCCTCAATGAGGCTTGGAAAGAGCAAGGGCAATCAGGAAGTTAGAAGTTCTGTTCTTGTTCTAGGAATGTTTCAGTGGCATTTTCAGGGCAGCTACAGTTGTAGGATCCATGCCAGTATTGTGTTAGAGCAAGCAGAAGGGAGGAAATATAATGTCTCTCCTGCAATGACTACTAGTGAAGGTCATCAGGGTAATCCAGGTTAAATGCAAGGAATTTGGATTTGGTCTAGCAGGCATATACTCCACATATAAAAATATTTTGTTTTTTGTAAGCATGGTAATGGCAGTAAAGTTCTCTGCTATGTCCATTGCTAGCACTGTGAAGAGTCCCAGGCATCTTGTTGTCGTGTTTTGCAATAGCATAATTAAATTAACACCTAGCCTAGGACCCTCTAAAGGAAGCTAGTCTAGAGTTCAGGGTGGAGGGACTTGTCAGCATTTCTCGTCTTGCAAACATAATATCTCATGGAATACCTAGATGAGGAACAATTTGGGTTATATTTCATAAAACCATATACAGCAAATACACATTATATATATAACAGAACCAATAAAAGATGGACCATCAAATTAGCTCTTAGAGTTACAGTTAAAGTGTACTAAACTTAAAATAACCCATTAATACATATACAGTATAAGAATATACAGAAGAATATATGGATAAAAGCAAATACAATGTTTTCCTAAAAGAATTGAATTGCACAATTCAAACATATCCTTTCAACCATGTTTTAACAATGTGTCAGGAAAATCACTTAACAATATTTAGATATAAGAGAAAAAAGATGTGACATATTGGTAATGATATTAGTTTCTAATTCACTCAGAATAGATCACTGTTTTGTTTCCATATTGAAGAGTAAGAATATTTAAGTATCCATTAGCAGTCTGACGATTGTGCATATCACCCTGCATTGCCGTTAGCTCTATATTAATTCTACCCTGTAATGTTTCAATTACATGCAGCTAAATTCTACAGGCTTTTGCGTTACTGACATCTGGTGGTTGCATAACTTAATAACCCTTACATACTAAAATGGTATGTAATTCTCTAAAATTAGCATTAAAAATGGGCATGTTCCATTACAACCCAGGAGACAACCATATATGAACTTAGTGTCAAACATAATTACTGTGCACAACAGTGAATTTTAATAATATAATTTAATTACTAAGTATACAATGAGGTAAAATTATATATGTAACATTCCTAGCACCACAAGAAGAAAGATGGTAACCACAGTGCAAATTTATATACAGTATATTTTTCTGATTTGTATAACACGTTTCTCTTTGTAACCTAACTTTTGCCTTGCTGACCTTTTCACTAATGAATGTACTAAAAACAGGAAACCGCATGTTACAAAGGGTGATAAACGTTATAAGTGCTCTTTTGATTTGACTTCTTAAAAAATATATTTAATAGAGATTATACAGGGATGATTAACTCAGAATTGCAAGGACATGTATAATCTCTTGATTTCATTCCAACCTTTAAATTACTTAAATGATTTGCATAATTACTGAACTGGTAATGATAACCATTATTATTATTGTTGCAGGGATTTTGCAGATGCCTTTGTTCAAGGACACTTGCAGGGCCTAACATTATACAGTATACAATGTAAAATGTGTTCTTATGTTTTTAAAGTGGAGTAGCTGGAAAAAAAACCATCTAACTAAGGAGAGCATGCAAACTCAACATGGAGACAGACAGAAACCCATGACCCTGACAATGTGAAGCAACAGCACTACCTCCTACACCACTGTGTTGCCCTTGACACATACAGTATAGTGCAAGAAAATTAAATAGAACAATACAAAATTAAAATAACAAGTCAGGAAACATTTGCAGCATCTTTAAGTGGATTCCAAAAAGAGAATGAGAATGTATTAGATTGTACTAATGATGAAAACGTAATATAGACCTGGCTCTGGTTGCTTAAAATATCTTGTACTAAGCACCTTAGTTATTAAATATACTGTACAGTTGATACTGTTTTCCTTAATTACGGGACTGACTTCAAAATGTTAATCTTTGAATCACTGCATGAATTGAAAGTAGGACGAAGAAAACAGTTCTGAATCATATCTGAAGATGAATCCAGACCTAAAACTTGTTTTTGTTCAATTGTTTGTACATTCCAACTTTCTACTATATAATGTGCATGCGGTGGACTCTTATAAAGCAATTTACAACAAGGTGTTTGGCAATAGCTGTAAGGTAGACAAATGGGGAATCAATACATCCACTTGATTTTAAATAATAAGATTTCAAAGTCAGATTCAAAGTAAGATTTATTTTTTTAGAAACTAATTTATATACATTTTTAAACCATATACATGGCAGCACAGTGGCACAGTGGTTGTCATTGCTTCCTTGCAGAACTGTGGCTCTGAGTTTACTTGTGGACCTAGGGTGCTATGTGCATGGAGATTTTATGCTTCTACCTGGTTCATATGGGTTGTCACAAGGTGCTCCAGTTTCCTCTCACAGTCTAAAGACATACTGGTAGGTTAATTGGCTTCTGGGAAACTGGCCCTGGCATGGGTGTGTGCACGTCTGTTTTTTCTTTGGGTGTTTGCATGTATCATGCGATGGCATCCCATCCAGGGTGTATCCCGCCTTGCACCTACTGCTTGCCTGGATAGGCTCCAACTCATCCACAACACATTAAGACCATTTACCTACCACGACCATCCACAACCATTACGACCACAGCCTGTTTTCCTTCAAAGCTAAAATCTCTAAATATCTAATTATATTACTCACTTTCTGATATTCTGAGTTCTGATATTGATTAGGATTAGGGAATAGGCTTCTGGACTTTGGAAAAGGGCAGGAGGTTGAGTCACAATTGCTGCCCTTATACGGACCCCTTTCTCCAGAAAGCTATAGCGAATGAGTTGGTGCTTTCAGTCACCTGACCAATTGATGCAAAGGCTTCCAACTGTAAGTTGGATCTGCTTTCTGTGGGGACAGGACAGGAGTCTGTCTCAGAAGTTAAAAGAAGTTTTTATTTAATGCGCAAGGGAGCAAAACATGATGAAATGCTAGGTGTATTTTTCTCAAGGTAATTTAGCTAACATAGTCCTTAAATATTTTTTATAATTTTTAAATATTTTATTTTTAAATACAAGATCTTACAAGATTGGCAGTGTTCCAAAATCACACACATCTTCCTACCTCCCTATTTGCTAAAGATAACTTATTTTAATATAATTTGTTACTTAGGCATTCCTATATAACGGTATAGAATTACATACTGTAGTAGCCCTTGTGTCCAGCATTCTTCCAATCCAGTTCAAACCAGTTCTGAATGTCCACCTTATAAAATATTGCATCTTCTGCAGGAAAAGTGTGTACAAAGTTCACAGAGACCCTCTCAACAGAATGATTCAGCATGTTATCAATATATGCGCTTTCAAAAATATCACTCCCACACCAAAATCAGAAAAATTACTTTATGTCTTTGCTGCCCTCTGTTGTTATTGAAAGAAAGAATATTTAAAACTTGTTTAGCTTTAGTTAATGTAGGCAGTTTGTACTCCAGCAGTGATGTGTTTGCTATGATGTAGTTTTTATTAAATGGTAACTTTTTAAAGTTATAGGCTATTTTAATATTAGGTAACTGTCATTAACAATGACAGTGACACAAACAATGACAGTGACACAAGATGAAAGGTGGGTTTCTATTCATATATTCTTTGTCACTTGCAAAAGTATATTTTACAGATTTCTGTGCAAAACTGCAAGAGCAGAGTATACATTTTCCTTAAAACAACATGAAGATATTCTACTGATATCTGTTACCTTTTTAATTAAATAATGCATAAGCTGTGATCATAGTGTAGAATACAAAATATATTTTAGCTTCTCCATGTAAAAGGGCTTGTATATTTAACTCTGGTACAGCAGAATATTTGAGGTCTGAACACATTTTGTACTGTTGAGTAGTGGCTAGAGTTCTGGGCTTACAGCCATAAAGTTGTGGTTTCAAGTCCTAGGTGGGATACTACTGTTGTAGAGCAAGACACTTCATTTAGATTGGTTCATTAAAATACCCAGCTGTATAAACAGGTATAAATGTAAGTAAAACATAAAAATGATAATGCGTTCCTCAAAAAATCAGGTGAAGCTGCTGTCAAAGAAAACAGGAAGGTGAGATGCACCTTTATTCTTTATTCTTTATACCTTTATTCTATTTATTCTTGTAAAGAATATGTCCATTACAGCCCTGTAATACATCACCAAGAAGCACATTTTCACACAAAAAGTATTTTCTTTAAAATTTTATAAAGTTGTAATAAAATAAATAAAACCACTTATTTTAATTGTACATATATTATTCTTAATTAGTTATTAATAATTTTGTTCATAACTGTAGTTATAGGACATGCAACTCATACAATAGCAAGCCATTTTAATAAAACAGTAAAAGGCTTGTAATGTACCGTGCAAAGTCCCAGTGCCAAGAAATACCTTCTGGTCCAGTTATGTTGAGGGTGTGTAGTCCTCCACTGAGTCTGTGGATTGAGAAGTCCTCTAGGATGTGCTGCAGCTTGCTCCACCCCACAGGAACAAAGGGCTTTGTAGAGCATAATGGAGTAGTGGTAAAGCATAGAGTTCCAGTGATAATGCACATGGTGGCAGTCAGCTGGGTGTCTGATTCCCCTTCTATATAGGCTGGCAAGACATGTGCCTAAAGCGATTTAAAATAACTCTTTTCTTGGGAGGTGAAAGCCAGAAGGATTTTGGGTAGGGCATTTGATGTGGTGCTTGTTTGTTAACTCCAGTGATTCCCATTTTTGAGCACATGTGTCTGCATGGAGTTTTGTTGCGCAGGGTTTTTCCAGGTTGGTTTTCTTGAAGGCACACGTGTTTTTGGTGGTAAATATGTTCTTACAGTATGTGGTGGCTGGTGAGGAGTGTTTTGGACTTTTTTGAGCATTTTGTGGGTTATTGTGAGTCTTCGGATGTGTGGAGGAGTAATGTTTGCTAGGACAGGGAGCCAGGAGAGTGCGGTGAATAGTAGAGTTCCTGTGCAAGTTGACATTTAGCTGGGTGTCTACTGACCAGACAGGAGCACCATATTCTACTGCTAGGACTGAGATCTGGAGGGTAGTAGTGGCAGTACCCTTTATTGTAACAGCATGTTTCTAGATCAGATTATTCCTTTCTTTGACCTCTGAAGGTAAGCGTCCTGTCTAGGATCACTCCAAAGTATGTTAGAATAGGATGATGCTGAATTGTTTTTTAACTTTTGCATTGAGAATGTGGAATAGACTATAAATCAATCTACCGTATATACCAATGTTGATATTGTATGTTAAATTCTATACTGTGTCATCCCTGAGCAGAGAAGTAATCTCAAACAATTTCCACTCTAAACCATTCTAAAACAAAAGAGTCACAAACCTATCTTTTCTCTGTCTCCCACACAGTTCTTACCCCATCCCATTGAACAAAATTATTATTTTTTCCACCTCTCCACATGTGGTCCGCTCATCATGTGTAATTTCACCAAAGGAGACAATTTATTTAATGTCTTCGAAAATACTTTTGGAAAAAGGCAAGCTCATTTTAAGATTATTATTATTTTTAAACTGATAATACAGACCACACGTCTTTGGGTTTTATGTAACCTTTAACCTTTTAAATTAACCTTTGATAGTATAATATTTTGTGATAGTGAGGTTGGGAAAAAAATAAAAAGGTCTGACAAGGTACAGGAGGTTTCAGATGCAATTTTTTTCAAAAGTCTTTGTAGTTGGAGAGGTGCTAGCTCTCATTACTATAAAAGGTTCATTTTATCATTTACGTTTCTAGGGTTTTCCTGTAGGTACAGGATTAAAAAGTATATTACTATACATTTTTTCATTGTTTCAATAGTACTGCATGGTACTTGAAAATGGCACTTGCAAAGAAAAGCATTTATTTTTCACTGTTAGATCATTTGAGAACTGAAACTAAAAATGTCTCATGTTAAATCTTTTTTACACTTTTATTATGACAGTTGAATGGACTAAGCTTTGAAAATAGGATGACAGTGACATGGAATCTTGAGTTTACATAGTGCATAGAAATTCAGCAAAATAAGCTGCTTATGACACTCCTCTCAGAGATCTGGATTCAAATCTGCCACAGATTAGAAGTGTGAGCAATACCTTCTACTCAGCTCTCACTGTGAATTTGGCTACACTATCCAAGACCACCAAAATATGTACTGTAGAGGTGTATGTTGTTTGTAAGGGATCTGCTAAACACATAATAATAAGAAGAAGAATCATGATTATCAGCCAATAACTGATAACTTTGGAGAATGACGCAGTACATTAAAAAGCAGGTTGTTGCGTAGAAACAAAATGGATAACCTAATTATTCTGTATAGAAAATAGACTTCTCCCTCCTGCTTGCACTGCAAAAAATTAATCAATACAGCAGCAGTAAATGCTACTGCCTCACAGCTCTTGCATCCAGGGCTCTGTTCTGTATTAGGGTTACTTTTTTCCTTCTCTCTTTAAATGTTTTGCATGGATTTTCAGTCAGTGCTCCATTTTCCTCACATTTTCCAAAGACATGCTGGCTAGATTTATTGATATCTCTCAATTGACCCTTAGTATATATAATTTGCAATTTCCACAAAAAGAGACATCATTAATACTTTTGGAATGCACTGCACTCATTTGCTTTTCATCTGTATGAACAGGTCAGCATGGAGTATACTGTACCTGTATTTTATTAATATTATGGTATTATTGTTTACAACGGGTTTACACCTGTTTATAATTGTTTACAATTTTCTATCAGAAATGATAAACAGTTAATGACATCTTACACTCATGTAAGAACTCCCTTTCTGAAAACTGAACTTTTTTCTAATTGGTGACTTAACAGAATTTAATAGAACTGAGTCTATTAATAAATCGAGTTCAAAACCTAGCCCCTGTTGTTACACAGTTGTTGAGCAGTTAGATGCATTTTAATAAACTTTCACTTGAATGTTTAATTTAGGTCCCATTCAAATAAAAAACACTTTTTGTTCTTGCCACTTTCAATAAACCCTACTGTATATCCAATATCAAATCTTTAGTTATAAAGAATGAGAGATCAATTTATCTTTTACAGTTAAACATAAACTTTAAGCTAAAATAATAGACTTTAAGTAAGCAGTGTGTTCTACATATTTAGCCTCCAGTTATGCATTTGTATTCAAAGTGGATTTAGATCAGAAGTCTTTCTGTTTTAATTCTGTGGTACTATAGCCCCTAGAGGGCTCCAGTGCAGTGAGAGTACTTGCATTCTCCTTGCGCTGACCTCAGATACATTTCAGCTAATCAGTGTTAAAGAAAAGAGGAAACTACAGTGTGTTGCACTGCAAGCATGCAAGTATCCTTATGTTTATAATTTACTCTTCTTTTGTTTTTCCCGTGGGCCCTATTATTAGTCTTCATACAATATAATATTGAATCCCCTCATCACCTCACCATCATCCAGGTGGATGCTGCACATTGGTGGAAGTGGAGGAGATTCATTATCAGAAGACATTTCTTTAGGGCATGAATGCCAGTTGTATAGACTAACACTGTATAACAGGGTACACATTTTATCTTTTTAAATATCTGGGATAGGAATAGCTTTTATTATTTTATTAGCAGAGAATATCACAGCTTCACTAGGATTTGTGGGAATTATTAAAGGATCCAGGTGGATGCTGCACATTGGTGGTGGAGGAGGGGAGTCCCCATTACCTGTAAAGCGCTTTGAGTGGAGTGTCCAGAAAAGCGCTATATAAGTGTAAGCAATGAGTAATTATTATTATTTACCAAACAACCCTCCAACTCTCAAAGTTTTCCACCACTTCAAATCATAATTCACAACATAATGTGTGTGGTTTAACTTTAAAGGGACTTGTCAAAATGCCCTTTTTGACTATGAATATATATTTACTCCATAACAGAAATGGAAAATGTCTCAGATATAAAAGAAAATCTTGAGTACTTGAGCATGTTCAAGTGTTGATTACAACCAGACACTATAGACTGCAATTTTAAATCCAGACCATGTCAGGAATTGATTATAGTTGGGTGTCAGAGGGTAGCGAGGTGTACATTTGGCCAAGTACCACCAAGAATTGCCTGGGCTGGATGAGGTTAGTTGGATGGGAGATACTTGATTCAGCTTGGATCAGTGTCACCTGTCAGGGCCTCTATAGTGTTTTATCAGGGTGGTGTCTGTCTTCCTCTGCACACAGAATCTTGTCATTTGCTGACAACTAAAAAAGAGTGGTTTGAATGGCCTTCTCCGTGTTTATAACCTTTCTTATGTTGTTGTGATCATAAAAACTGCTTGTACAGTATGTGTAGAAACAATATTTGTCAGCTTTAACTGGCTGTAATGGCTCAATACATTGATAATACTGATTGAAACTCAATGATAGTAAGGGTGGCATAGTGGCGCAAGGTGTTACAGAGGATCGCTGCCTGTGAACCCTAGTGTCCTGGGTTCATTTCTGGACCTATGGTGCTACCTGTGTGGGGTTTGTATGTTCTCCATGTGTTGGCGTGAGTTTTCAGTGGGTGCTCCAATTTCCTCCCACAGTCCAAAGACAAACAGCACAGATAGGTTATTTGGCTTCTGGAAAATTGGCCCTGGTGTGACTATATTCATTTCTGTGTCAGTCTGTGCCCTGCAATGGACTGGCATTCCATCCAGGGCATATCCTGCCTTGTACCTGTTGCTTGCTGGGATAGGCTCTGGCTTCCCCACAATGCTGAAATGGAGGAAGCAGTTAAAAATGGATGGATCAATTAATGATAGAAGTAATTTTGCTTTAAAAGGCAGCACTAATGAATGTTGAAACAGTATTAATGTTGCAACACAAAATCAACTTGGTTTAAACATAAGAGATAGGAGTATTTGAATAACCTAGATGATTTTATATTAAGCAGATAACACAGTCATATTATGGGTGTTAATGCCCAGATATAAAAACAATTCTTGTGACTCAAATTTTATCATAACTTATTTTAAAATTTGAACATACCAGTTTTTTTTAGAGATATCTATGACAATACTATAATAATGTTTTTTTCTGTATTCTTTGGAACAGTTTTGTCTCCCAGTCCATTTCTGGTTTATAAAAGATAGGGTTACAAAAATAGCTTTCAACTAACTTTGAAAAAGTCAAATTATGTGATTTGCTTTATTTGTGCCCTAGAGGTAGACCAAATTAGTCTCCTACCTGTGTAAAGGGAAGCATTTTTACAGGGAGGAATTATTATTATTATTATTATTATTATTATTATTATTATTATTATTATTATTATTATTATTAGCAATAGTAGTAGTAGTAGTAGTAGTAGTAGTAGTAGTAGAAGTAGTAGTTTAAAGTAGTTCAGTTGGGTAGCTGCGTCAACATGCATAGGCTGCAAAGGAACAAGTAAAAGATTTATTCCATGCTGAAAAGAGAAGAAAACTCAACGTTTCGGCCGTGGAACATTCTTCAGGTGTAGTAGATAGTGCTGCTTGCTTACAAAGTATTTTAATACATAACTGAAGTTTTTTTCTACTTCCAGAACTAAGTACTCTTAAGAACACCAAGTAAGATTAAATGAAAAGTCACTAAAATGACATCATAGACCAAATTAAGTAAACATCCATTAATGACTGATTGTTTTTTTTCAGATGGTTATAACATATGGTAATTGCTGCCCAGGAGAGACTGGATTTCTCATTAAAAGCCCTATGAGATTGTGTTCATGGAAAACCTACATGTGGCCACAGTGGGGTCTGCCTTCCCACTGTTTGAGTTTGGGGTTCTGGAGAAATACCCAGCAGCAATGAAAAAAAGTCCACAACCCTCTCCCCCATGGGGCCTGCAGCCTTTCTTTCCTGACTTCCTGTTTGACAGATCCTTCCTTGTGTTTGTTCTTTGCACCTTGCATGAATAGCAAATAATTGACTAATTTGAAACTGTCATTGCTAAGGTGACCTGAGAGGCAAGATAAACAAAACCTCTGCTTGAAAGCAGCTCCACATAAAGCCTGGCAAGGGAGGCCTGATGATCTGGTCTCTGTTGGTGTTTTCACAGGTGTTGACTGTGAAATAAGGCTTTCTTTTTCAAGTTGTAAAGGAATGAATGGGGTGCATGAAAGGGGGAGGACAGTCCTTTTGTCTTCACTTTGCTTCTTTTTTTTCTGATGCAGTCCCATTCTTCACCTCCTGTTGAAAAGAGAATGAACTGGAGGTGGTAACAGAACAGAAGCCTTGAATAGTGTTGTAAACTGTTGGAAAATTACAGCAACCAAGGCAGCCAAAGTAATTTCAGATTACCTCACCGTGTCACGGTAAATGTCCAATGTCTTGGCCGTAGCTGGAATCTTTAAATCAAGAAAATGCTTCATCAAAAAGTAAATGAAATGAAGATAATATGAACATAAAAATCACCAACAGATTCCTGTTATCCAGTTTATCTAAATATAACATATGGACTAAACTGTATTACATGGATATTTTAGAAAAAAAACACATTTCATATTTTGGGAATTTATTTCATGAAAAAGTAGTTGTATCAATTTGTGTAAATTTTTTAAATCAAAATCATTCTAAAGCATCATGACAAACTGACTTTTTACTAGACTTCATCTAGTGCCATTAGCAACTTGTCCTCTGGCCTCTATATATACTGCACAGACTTTCACATTAACAGATTGTTGTGTTCATTTAATCACCTGAAACTTAAAATTGAATCTGAAATGCATAACAAGATGTTTGTGCTTTTGGACTTCATTCAAATTCCGATCTGAAAAACCTGTTTTTATCTTCTGTACTTGGCTATCCTAAAGTTTTGTGTTTAAGCCATGTCATGTCACATAACTTCCATCCATCTCATGACAATGAGTTTTACTTTCAAAAGGTAGTTTCTCAGTGGAAAACATATTTTGGTGTAGTAAACCTTATTAGTGGAATCTGAAAAAAAAATCCATGTTGGGATGTCTGTTTTTGACCACAAATGGATTAATGTTATTAAATTAATATGTACAATGATGAAGAAACAAATTTCCTTATTAAATTAGAAAATTGAAAATTTAATTGAAAACATAAAATATGCAAATGTGCAAAAATTCAGTGTACACTGAAGCAAATGTTTGACTCATTATAATGTTAGTGTGTTATTTTAGTTTCTTTCAGCATTAGTAATTGTACATAGTACTCTCCCAGCTTCATATGACTATTTTCACCTTAGGAACAAGTTAAAGGTTTATTCCATGCTGAAAAGAGAATAAAGAAAACACAACGTTTCGGCTATAGAGCCTTCTTCAGGGGTGACTTGAACTATGTTTTCCTTATATTTCAAAATGTAAATGTACAATTTATACAATTGAAAATTCATAGACTTTTAGTGAAAATTGTTAGACAAACCTACTTTTATTTTTTTATACTTGGATAGCAACTCTGCAGTCCCTTCTATGAAAATAAGAGATAGTTTTATATAGCAATAACAAACAATATTCATGAAAAATATGCATGTATTTTCAATACGTTTACAATACCTGCTTGATGTAAATGTTTGGAAGAACATTTCTCTTCATGAGAACACATAAAAATGTCATTTTACCAGTATTCCTTTGTTGTTAGAGTACACATAAATGATGTAACTGTGATTGAAAAAAGTGTTAATCCTTTAAGAATAAAATAGAAGATTGACTCGATGTTCTTATAAAATTATAATTAAACTGCAAGTAACCTATAATAATTTTTATTAGTAGTACATGTAGTAGTTTGTGAAAAAGAAGACAAATAATTTCTCCTTGAAGCAAAAGATAATAAACTTCTTTTTAGCAAACCAGTGTTTTAGATTAGATACTACCTTTTGTCTGTTTATGCATGATCTAATACTCAACCAAATTCTGTTGAGGAACAAGTAATAGGTTTACTCCATGCCGAAAAGAGAAATAAGAAAACAATGTTTCAGCTGTGGAGCCTTCTCAGGGGTGTGACACACACATACTGACGCAGCTACCCACCTGAAAAACTTCTGTTGAGTTATTAAAGTATAAGAGCACAAGACATTTGAAAATGTGAGATGGCCATTTAATATGTCTAGTTCTTTTGTTTTTAGTACCTAATTGATCCAAAGATTTAATTCAGCTGTTTCTTAAAAGAAGCAATGATATTAACTTTGACAAGATGACTGAGTAGCTTAAAAACCAATAATACACAGGCCTGTGTTTAGTAATACACAGGCCTGAATTCAAAATTCATGATGAAGGCTTTGGAGTTTCTTTTTTAATGTTGCATTAATGACCAATTTAGGACATTAAATCTGATTTTTTGCTGAATATTTTCCCCAACATTTAATGACTTTACATACATTTTTGTACTGCATATTTGTCTTTTCGATTAAAGCCCTTATTATACCTTTTCACTCCATATAATTGAAGGTAAACTGAAATTTAGATTGCACAAAAAAGTTAGATAGTATTACTTCCTTTAGCCTTAGTGGAGGCCAGCCACACTTAAACAATTGAAGTAAATTATGTCTACTTTAATTTTCTATGATTTCTGCAAAGATGGATTACTTGGCAGATTCCAAAGTGCAAATGTGACTGTAGTATTCTCTTCTCTTCAGGGACTTGTCTTTAGGGATGTTTCTTGTGACTACTAAAGTTTTAGTGTCATGGCAGAGGGAAAACCCTTGGGTAAAATCTGACGTGAATTAATGTTTTCTCTCTAAGCAACCTACAGCCAGCTGGAGAAGCAGTTGATCCATCATCAGTTTTCAAGTTCCCTGAGGAATTTAACATTAAAGACCTCCTTTAGAGGCTTTGCACAACACATGAGGAATCTTGGCCCATTAAAAGAAGGCAGAGGAGAATTTCCTGTTTTGTACATGTGGTTCTGTCATAACAGCCAGAGAACTGCAGGCATAGGTTTGTTTTAGGCAGGCAAGGAGTAGATTTGTAATTCTAAATCAGAGACAAACACTAAAAGGTCAAACTACTTCATAATGGAAATGAACTAGGGCAAACAAAACTGAGAAAAGATGTAAAGAATGTAAGAAAGTGTCAAATTGTTGACCATCCTGAACCCTTTACTGGATAACAGGAATTCTCTAACTTAAAAAAATATTTAGCTTTTTTTAAGTATTCTTGTGCTACCTGGTGGTACAGATATCTCCCTCTAGTTCAATGGAAAATACTTAAAATGTATCCGGTAATAATTAGTGGTGTTTTACCTTAATTTAGTTTCACCTCATTGCTTGAAATCCTAAATCAAACACTCATCAAAGAGAAGCTAGGGTAGCACTTCCCTGATTAAATATTTGCATAATGACAACACCTGAATCCAATTCTAAACATATTACATATTTTCAGAGAAAAACTGCACAGAAGTGCTGCAGTAATCTGCTATTTGTTCCAGTAAAGGCTGAGCTATTGAAATGCATTTAACTTTCTTTGAATTAAGGTGGTCAGGAAATCACAGACACACAAACACAATAATTGTACATTTTAATTTCAATGTATTGTCTGGGCCGGGTTTAAAGCAATGTCCTTCACTGACAGGCTGAAGGAACTGAATCTTTTTAGCCTTTAACAGAGAAGACTATGAGCGGATAAGGTACAAATATACAAAATCCTCAAATGTATTGACTATGTCAACCCAGTAGATTACTTTAAAACGAACACTGAAATACAAAGCAGAGAACAAAAGTGGAAACTAAGTGGAAGCAAGTGGAGTATTGAACAAGTTATTTACGGTGTTGAAGACGATACCCTGGTTTCTTTCAGGAAATGACTGAATTAACTTGGACCAATTAACTTCTGTCAAACAGGCTAGATGAGCTGAATGGTCTCCTCCCATTTGCAACCTGTCTTACATTCTCAACCTCTTATGGTTGAACATATTTGAAATATGGATAAACCTGGAAAGTATGGATAAATATGGAAAACAAGAAAATAACTTAAGAAACTACATAGAAAAATTGTTTAGCAAAACCCTAGAAAATATGTATTATGAAAATTTGTTGTCAAGACATCTTCACCACAGGGTACTATTACTTTGTATTGGAATATTTTAATTTTACAGTATGTAAAGTTCCTGCTGATTTTATTGCAAAATATTGGAGCTGCTGCAGCAAGCATACTTTAAGCCCAAGAAATCGTGCAAATAATTACAGCTCAAAATGCATCCTTATAGAAAGTTTTTTAAAAGTGAATCATCTATTAAGTTACAGAATAATAATTGTCAAATTTAGGTTAAGATATTTATAATAAGATAGATTGAGGTCTAGGATTTTAGCATCTATAATTATTAGAAGGATTAATACTTAATTTAATTAGTATTTAATTTGTTAATAAAAAAGGTTATATAAGCAACCAAAGTTAAAATATAATCATCAAGCTACTTATTATTGTTTTTGTTATACAACTGCCATCAAACAATTCTGCGCTATATAACTAGAAGAGGCTTTTTGTTTTCACATATTCCATATTTCTTCATTGTCTTTCTGGTAAGTTTCATTCTACACTGTTATTGCCTTGTAATATGAAAATTATGTGACAATATGATTTAATCTGATTGTATGTGTTCAACAAGTGATCTGATTTAAAAACAGAAAGAAATGCGTTTTCAGAATCTATCATCAACCAAAAAATAATATGCTCTTACTCCTTATTAGATGACTTAGGTTTGCTCTATTCTATCCAGGAATTAAATAATTTAGATTCAGTTATTTCTAATCAACTTTATTCTTGCATATTGTACTTTGTAGTTGATCCCTCCACTGAGAGGGTAACAGCAAACATTCAAATGTAATACTAAAGAGTGATTGTTTTAACAGCTGCTGTTTCTTTATCATCTAGCTTAAACAGAGATCTGATTTCTCCCAGTAGGGATGGGTTCCTTCTGTGCCAGAAACTCAGCAGGGGAATGTTGACTCTGAGTAACTGAAGGATGTTTCCTTTTTCTTAGATCACTTTTTTTTTTCAATTGAGGCCCTTCGGTCTCTTCTGGAGTGCAAATAGATCATTTAACGCTACTTTAATTGCTTCAAGCTCTCTTCAGTATCCCTCAGCTCAAATCTGTTTTTCTAGTACCTGCCTATTGGGTTCATTTGGGATTGTCTTTTCCCTACTCATGCTACTTAAATAATGTGCATACATAATCACATTTTGGAGATGTTAATGAAAATGAAAGCAATGTCTGGATGTCCTGGTTTTATCAGTTGACCTTACACACATTTAATAATAACAATAATAATTCCTTGCACTTATATAGCGCTTTTCTGGACACTCCACTCAAAGCGCTTTACAGGTAATGGGGACTCCCCAGCACCATCACCAATGTGCAGCATCCACCTGGATCATTCAATAATTGCCACAAATCCTAGTGATGCTGTGATATTCTTTGCTAATAAAATAATAAATTGCTATTCCTATCCCAGATATTTAAAAAGATAAAATGTGTACCCTGTTACACAGTGTTAGTCTATATAACTGGCATTCATGCCCGAAAGAAATGTCTTCTGAGAATGAATACATTGCTTCATTGATTTGTCAATCACTCTTCATGATTTACATGACATTGACACATATTGAACGTTTCAAGTCAAGAACAGACAAAGTATGGATTAACTATGAAAGCCAAGGGTGATTTGCTCTTTCTGGTGTTTGGAAATGATTTGATATAAACAAAAACATATAGGTGGCCTATTTACATTTACATAGTCATTTGCCTTCCAGATAAATTTTATTGAGCTTTCTTAATCTCAATGTCATCAATCCCAGAAGTCAATTCCAATTGTTTCTACACGCAAATACATCCTTTCATCATTATTTAGTGACAAAGTTAAAAATAAAATATAATACTGTAACGCAACTGGGGCTCAGGCGGGCGCCCTTGCCGCATCTGGTCGGCCCCTGCACCCTCCGGGGCTCGAACCCGGGACTTCCGCGTCTCTCTGCAGCGACCTAGCCCCGTGAGCCAAAGAGAGATCTCTCTTTGGCTCACGGGGCTAGGTCGCTGCAGAGAGACGCGGAAGTCCCGGGTTCGAGCCTCCAGTCGGGATGGGGCCGACCAGATGCGGCAAGGGCGCCCGCCTGAGCCCCAGTTGCGTTACATTGGTGTCAGAAGCGGGGCGGGATAGCCCTTCGCCGGGGACGGCGATTTAAGCGGGGGAGAGTGTAACGCTTACGGCCGACAGGGCGCTGTGTAAGAGCCGGCGTACCAGAGCGGGTGACGTCACCGCCCTTCCCTGTGATAGCAGGACCACAGCTACTGGGCTGTGGAGAGATCTCTCTTTGGCTCACGGGGCTAGGTCGCTGCAGAGAGACACGGAAGTCCCGGGTTCGAGCCCCGGAGGGTGCAGGGGCTGACCAGATGCGGCAAGGGCTCCCGCCTGAGCCCCCGTTGCGTTACATTGGTGTCAGAAGTGGGATGGGATAGCCCTTCGCCGGGGACGGCGATTTAAGCGGGGGAGAGTGTAACGCTTACGGCCGACAGGGCGCTGTGTAAGAGCCGGCGTACCAGAGCGGGTGACGTCACCGCCCTTCCGACACCAATGTAACGCAACGGGGGCTCGGGCGGGCGCCCTTGCCGCATCTGGTCGGCCCCATCCCGACTGGAGGCTCGAACCCGGGACTTCCGCGTCTCTCTGCAGCGACCTAGCCCCGTGAGCCAAAGAGAGATCTCTCCACAGCCCAGTAGCTGTGGTCCTGCTATCACAGGGAAGGGCGGTGACGTCACCCGCTCTGGTACGCCGGCTCTTACACAGCGCCTGTCGGCCGTAAGCGTTACAATACAATTTTGTAAACATTTATTCTTTTGTTAATAAAGATCATTTTCAAAGATGACTTCATAGCAGGTTATAAACATTGTCTATTAAAACAAATTGGAATTTAATTAAGTTCCTCAGTTCCAATGCAGACAGGAAAACAATGTCAAATTTCAAATAAATATGTACAAAAAGTATTATATAAATAAAACAGAAGAGGACTGAGATTTCAGTATCTTTCTACCTTGATTTGTGAAAGTCCGTCCAAAAACATCAGCCTTCTTTATTTTTTTATGAAAAGATCAAAGCTCCATTTTGATGCGGGGAACATATATTAAATGTTGAAGTTAAGCCCAACTCTCATCAGTTCTGATCAGTTCTATGAACAGTTCTTTTCCAGATAACTGAGGATAAATGGGAATTATCTCATGAGGGGGTCAACTGAAAAAAAAAAATCCAAAATCTTTAAGGGCAGTTTCAGTTCCTTACCATACAATGAAAGAAATAATTTCTTCTACAGTGCCATGTAATTTGGTTACTGATGACAGTATATCTTAGCAATATGTGAAAGTAAGAGATGATTAAGTAAATCCAGAGCAGGACAAAGTATTAAGAGAATCTCATTCCATAAATTCCAAACATGATGTTTCTTGTGCAGATTGTTTGTTAATTCAGGTGCTGGAATGCTTTGTTAAAATATACTTAGGTTGTTAATGTAGGAGGACAACCTGTCACCACAACTTAACTACAGGTGCAGAACCAAAATATATATATCTTTTTTTATTATTTTTTAAAAGATTAAACTGCTTTCTAAACTGTTTACCTACAGTATCTACGCAAAAGTGAAAAAAAAACATAAAAGTTCGTAAAAAAGGGGACTAGAGAGCATGTGACCTACAGTATATTTTTAATTCAACCTGAAGTAATATATATAGTCGACATACACAACGTATACGGTACATGAGCTTTAATGTTTAGACACCATGTATAATCTTCCATTTGTTATGTAAAAATATTATTTTCACATTGCTTTTTCTGGAAAAAATACACAGATAGCCATGCATGAATTACAGGTACAGCAAAAAGGAATGAGTAAAACCCTGGTGTTCTTATTCTGTGCATTAGCTCATAACTGGTTTATGGTTGCCATGACTACAACATATAAAGCTGAATATATCAAGGATCAGCAGTTCCCACAAGAATAATGCAGTCTCTGCCTTTAGGAATTGGATCCACAATGAGTCATGCCTATACCTGTCTAGTGGCTTAATTTTGAAAGCAAGAAATTACACATTTATTTAGCTGTAAAGACTTACACTTACACAATTTACTTGAACTTAAATAATTTACTCTTAAGAATAATCTCAGAATAAGGTAATGTGATTTTAAATGATAAAATATCATGCATAAATATTTTATTTGTAAATGTTCGGAAATATGCACCTTACAACGAATGCTATACATAATAAATTAAATAAAATCTGTGTTCAACGCCAGAGAAAGACTTTCTTAAATCTATAAAAGCAAAAGTCTTTAAAGACCTTTATCTCAAAACAGACAAGGACAGATTGTACAGACTAAACTGGAGCATAAGTCTTCAAGGTTTTATTTATGCATGTAATGTAGCTTCTGTGTACCTGGGTGATAATGCTGAACAGAAATAGCATGGCACAGGGGAAACCTCTGACAGCTTACAGAAGTACATAAAGAAAGGTTACGAAGAAGCGGAGGAGGATTAGCTAGTAGATCACAAATTCAAACTTCTTAACAACATACAGTAGCTATGTACAGTATCTTGTTCCTAACTACCACATCAATTTGTATAAAGAAATTGTAAGGTTCTCTGTATTAAATGCACTTTCCCTTAATTTCCATGTGTATACTTTGTTTTGTACATTACTATTGGTCGTGAAGGTCTCTGTTAGGTTGGCTTTGTACTGTGAGGCATTACAGTAGGGAGGTAGCAAGATGGTGGATCTTGTACCCACTACATTCCCCCAGAAGCCAAAGGGGAAGACCTGCTGTATGTCGTGACCTGACCAGTACAGCAAAAAGGTGATTGGTCAGGAGCCTGCATAAAAGAGGAAGAACATGATTTCCTGATGTGTGAAATGAGGGTCAAATGCAGGAGAAGAACAGGTAGAGCAAAAGTTCATTAACTTTGTTGAAAGAAACAAACCTGGGAGGTATCGTTACACTCCAGGGGAAAGGTAGAGATTCTATGAATTACAAATGAGCAGGAGCTTTAAGAAAGCAACCAAACAAACAAGCAGAAATATTTATTTTGAAATTTGGCTTTGTGTAGCTTTTTTTTCTAGTGGAAGCTGGAAAGCAGCTTAGCTGCTTGGCTGATAGGATAGGCTGATAGGGACTATTTTGATTTGTTTGCTTTTGTTCTACACTGTAAATAAAAAGTAATTTTTACACCATATTGCTGTCTTTGGTGACTGTCAGTTGAAGCTGTTTTAACAAAACCACAACACTGCACTGCCCTGTACAGTTTGACAATTGTTATGTGTTGGGTATGGCTATAGATGCATTGGTTACACTGCCCTGTGTTATCTGGATTGCTTGCTACAGTGGGTTAAGATCTATTGACAGTACCTTCAAAGCTCAGGAGAAACCTCATCAGAAAACCAGTTCCAGGTTGTGTGAAGATATCAGATCAGTTCAACTCATGAGGTTGAAATTTCCCTGATTTTAGCCAATCATATGTGACAAACACTACAATTAGCAAAAAAATATTAAAGGGATACAAAAAATGTTAAAGGGATACAATGAGGCCAAGAGTGACAAGAGCTGAAGACAATCTTCACCATTTGGTAAAACAAAATACATTCCATTCTTCAGTATTAATGTTAATGTATTAACAAAATAAATTATCCATTATACATGAAATGTAGGGAAAAGGGAAATTTTCATTTATTTTTTCATATTTGTGAAAATATTGGGCTTGTCTTTTTAAATTTACCAGACAAAGATTATCATTCTTGCTTGTATTAAGATGCATTCCCACATAGGAAGAATATGCTGTGGAGGATTTTTAAAAACATTGAAATGTCTTACCTTCTTGTAACAATTGGTGTCTACTTCTAGCATATGGTAGTTGGGTAATTTTAGTAATTAAGTAATTAATTACTAAAGAGGGAGTTTTCTGAACTTTGGAACTTTCTCCAGCTGTACACAGTCTGTAAATATTATTGTTTATATTGGTAGTTTAATATTTTTAAGCTATTGCTTATTCATTTCTCAATCACCATATTGTTCAAAGATTAAAAAGTCACATGCACATGCTTTTCTATTCCCTGATTCGGGGTAGTTTTATTATTTAACTAAATTTGGAATCAGGTGACAGGACAGATTAAGTTAGTCAAATACGATCTATTAAACCCTTCTTTTATAGCAATTTCTTTGAGGAATTTGAATATTCAAATCAGGTCATATAGCCTTTTCTGTTTAAAACAAAAAAGCAATTAAAATTAAAATTGCATAAGTTGTGACCTATACAAACCATGCAAGTAATTCAAAATTAAATATACTTAATCAATTATATAAATTAAAAATAATGAATTCACAAAATGCACTATTCTGTACTAGCTGTTTAATATTTTTTTTCATGGACAATATTTTCAATTTCAAGAAATAAATATTCAAACTAAATTAAACATAACACAATGAAAATCTAAAATTATTGTTTATGTTGCTGCAGTGGCAAAGGTAACCAGTTGTCACGATCAGATTCTATTTTTCTTTTTACTAGGGGACACAGTCAACTAAAGCTCAATCATGAGGCCTGAGGTCTGTATTTTCTTTGATCTGAAAAGCATAGTAATTGAATAAATAAGTCACCAATATATTGTGTTACAACATCTACAGTACATACAACATATACAGTACTGTATGTGTCATTTGCAACCATTTCCCTCTCAGGATCCAAACCCCATCTCTCAACATCCCATCTCTGAACATGATGAATAACGTTATGCCCGAAGGCAAATCTTCTAACATCTGAGAATTAAAGGCTATCACATTGTACTGACTTGTACTGTATGTACTGTATATATGTATTTTCAGTACTGTATTTCTGCAAAAATCATTATTTACAAAGTTATCACTATATGTGATGTATCCTTTTTTCATACTAAAAGTAAAATCTGGAACTCCTATAAACATTTTCCACTGGAGTGGAAATTTTCCAGTAAAAAAAAGTTTACAGAATCCTAATTATTTTCCTCCACAACCTCTACTACACAGCACTGGTGAATCATGTTGCCACATGGTCTAGAATGTGTTCTACTCACTTTGTGGTCTTTAAATTATATGCTTAGAGCTACATTTCCCAGCATTCTGTATGCAGTTTTAATATTTTGGTTCTTATCATGAAATATCATCAAACATAAGCCTTGAGAAAGCACCACAGAGAAGGTGAAAACGACTCAATCAAATGACATGGTGCTGGTAGTTTGCCAGTATGTTGTTGACATTTTGGCAAAGAGTCACGAGGAATTGGAATTTGAGGTATCCAGAAGCAGTACTATCCTGCTTTCAGGATAACATGTGAGAAAAACATTATACACAACAGAACTGCACTCATTTCTCTGGAATTAAAATGTTATAATACCACCCTCATTACACCATGTGAGAAATGCCTTGCTTTTCAGGGTCACCCATTGGAAAGAAGATAATTACACATACTACTGGAGTGGACAAAATACTGGTGCTTTCTCCATCAAATATAAGAGGCATTCAGAAAGTTATGCTCCTCACATATTTTACTGTGAGTTATGTAGTTTGTATGCAACAATAAAAGCCACATATTTAGTTATAATGCATGCCTAATTTCATTTTCATATCACTATTTATTAGAGACCTCATGTTAATCTATGTTTAATGTGTATTGAGTGACAACCATTTCACAGTCTGGGCTATGTAAAGTAATTGAATCCTTGTCCAATGGAAGATTTAAAAAAAATTAATTGAAAAAAGCAAAAGATTAAAGATGGCCTCACATCTTGATTACAGTTATTAAACAATTTACACAATGCAAAGAATGATAATCACATAAAAACTGATTGCTGAATCAATGTTTCAGGACTTGTAAAAGATTCTGTCATTAATGTTATAAACTTGGAAGTCATTAGTCTAGAAGATCCTGGAATTTCTGAAGTTTCTGCCAAATGATTGCCTTGAAACCTCACATGCCACTAGATAATAGAAGCCAATAAGCACATGCTGGACTCTTCAAAACTGTTTGAGCAACTGTTATGTTTTGCAAGATGAAGAATGAATTAGCATATCTATCCCTAAAGAAGTTCTGTACCATAACCTCAGCTATAACAATGATAGCCAGTGAACTTTTTCAGAATCAACAGTGAAACATAAACCAAACAACACAAACTAAGGAGGAAAGTGATTAAAGATTAGCACTATTTTACACAAATGTTTGTGGATTCTGGAACAAGCTACCCAGCTCTGTCATAAAGCTCATACCCTGCTCCTTTGGATGGGATGTCTAGATCAGTTAGCTACCAAAAAGCAAATGTTCTAAAGAAGTTAAATGGTTTCCTCTGGTTTGTAAAATTTCTTATGTTTCATGATCTTTTGGAATTCAAAGGCATATTGATAAATTACATCCATGATAAATTACATCCATGATGAATGGTAAACAATGCAATATCAATACATGATGGTCTTCTGTCTAACAACAATTTACTAGTTCATAAGACAAGGACTGCATAGGATGCCATTCTCCAAATTGGATTTCAACAGTTAAATCATCCATCCTACACCATAGACCCCAGATTACTGTTATTTCTTCTGACATCTGGAATGTGTTCTGTGTGGTATATGGCATCAAGACACTGATTATTTGAAGTCCACTGTTGACAAATGATTAAAGTAGCCAGAATTCTATTCCCTAGTAACTGTAAATTTGGTGGTAAATGGGCTAACAGTTTTGAAGTGAATTATAATTGCACTGAAGAATAAACTTATTATCTTGTTCTTATAGGTCTAGTTACAAAATGTCCCCATAAAGATCCAGGGGTTTTATCATCTTTGGAAAATCAAATAAAAATATGTAAGAATCCTAATGTTTCTATACTTCAGAGTATAGGCAAGAGTGTAGAACATCAACTGTTAATAACCAATACCTATGACAGGATACATGACGAGATGAAACATCCAAAATCCTCATAATTGTATTACATACAAGACTAATGAAACAGACATATTTTCTTTATTGGAATTTATCAAACGTAAAGTGAATATATTCTTTGCAGAAAAAAACAGGTTAACACAGTTAACAGTACGTTTTTTACTTACAATAGTCTCCAGTTGTAAAATGGAGTTGAGTTTCCAAAACAAATGACTTGCATTTACAAGTATGGTCTTGATCAGCAGAAAGTTTTCTCATGAAAAGCAGCCATCATATATTCATGGAAAGCAGTCACCATACAGTAAATTAAAATGCAAAAAATATGTCTTCTAAAGATATTGTAGTTCCCTGTAACATCTTGCATCATATCCTAAAACAGCAATAGTAATATAACCGTGTATGTCTTAAATTAGTACTTATGGGATAGAAAAGCATGATTAAATCTGTCATTCTTAAAGAAAGAAATGTTGTGATACAAATTCAAATGTTGTGAACAAGGTGAATCATAGGACGTCGTGATAGGAGTACAGTATGCCACATGGATCATATAATGCAGTCTTACATAACCTAATGATGCATGTATGAATATAGATATATAAATCATTTGAATTTAGTTTTAAATGAGCATGGATTAAGTCATATTTGGTATTAGTAGTTTTGATGTTTAGTGTGAAATTAAAAGAAAAAGAGGTTTCTGTAAATAAATGAATAAACCATACACAATTGAGGAGAGATGAAGAAAAAATCTAGGTCAATACTGGTTTAGAATTTAGTACACTTTTTCCTTGCCAATGGGGGGAATCTTTCATACACAGTACTAATCTTCAAAACCGAGGGAAACCCTTGTTCAAGAGAACTTTGTTATAAAGATCCAGCTCATGACTCTTTGTTGTCGTCTTGGCTTTTTCACTAATCCCCTCATGCCTCATGTGTTCCTCCACTCAACTAGCCATTCAATGACATACTTTCACATTCCAGTTCTCTCTATACTCAATTAGTTTGCTATTTTTAAATCTCAGGGATTAACTTAAATAATATTTCATTTTACTGTTAATTATACCTCATTGCTTTCATGTGTTTAATTATAATTAACATTATTATATTTGTAATATTTATGAGAGAAAACTTCAAATGGTGCAGTGCAGTGGTCAGCAGTCCAGGGCCCACGATGTACAGTACACCACCTTGTGCACTTTGCTTGTTGGGTTTGGTTCTGTCTTGCCCGAGACCCTGTATTGGCTAAACTTTTAGACATTAAACGTTAGATAAGGGATTAATATCTTCAGGTTATGTTAGCTTTTAATGAGTGTAATGTGGATCATGGGAATCCAATATGCTCAAGTATTTGCCAACTGTGCCTAGACCGTGGGAGTTACATTTTTTAAACCACCAAGGGAAACCTGTATATTGAAATGAAATGGGTAACAATCTTAATTACAGCTTGAAACTATTAGGTGCAATTAAAGCAGATGTTAATTGTTTTTTATATTTTAGTGTACTTTTAGTGGTTTAATCTTTGGATTGTTTATTCACTGTTAAGTCAGTTTGGTAGCACACACCATGTACATGTAATTCTATTTATGCAGCTATATAATCTAGATATAGAAATAAACTGTAAAAATCAAATTATTTTTTGTTACTTTTTGAAAATATAGTGGACTTCTTTCCACAATTAGTACAGTACTTTTATACTCACTGCATGGCACGCACGGCACTTAAGAGGTACATGTATAGTATGAACAAAAAAAGTCCTTTACACAGACTTTTTGTCTTGATTAACTCATTTTCTGTGAACGAGTGTGATCCAATTATATTGTTGCAGCAGTAATCTTGAAAAATGTATTTACATTAGTTTTAGGTGCATTTTGTATTCACAAGCTATCAGTGATTTCATTAAAACTGTATTTTTATTACCACATACTGTACCTACTATTATACATATGTTGATTGGTTCAGAATTCTAGTATCGAACTCCACATCGCTGATTATAAATGCAAAATACTGCTACAGGGCACACATCAATTAAATTGCACACATGACATGACAGCCTTAAACAGGTTCCTGAATGTGTTTGACCCAGACATTATTTTATTGTTAAACATGTGTTTTAATTTCACTTGTACTGTAATTGTCACTTAAATAACTGAAAGACCTAATGCCCTTCTACTGTGTTATTAGCAAAAATAATATTAGCAATATATCAATATTAGCAATGCTAATATGAAATATTTTTAACTGAAAAAGTAGGAATAAATGTTAGAGTAGGTTCAAGATAAAAAATGCAGATTTTTTTTGTATTCTATATCATCATGTATCTATCATCATCCCTTAATTTACTGATACATTTTATTTGTCCTTAAATATCATTGTTCCTATAATAATATAATGAATGAAATATTTGATTACATGCAAATAAATAACAAATAAATGAAAATGCCAAGAAAATATTCATCACATATTTTGAAAATAATATGTTTTCTTTCTTCTGTATTTTATGGGGACCAGGCATACAACATTTGTAAGCTTCTTCACACCAGAAGATGGCAGGTAGGCATTTAAATATAGTTATGGTAAGCAAATTGTGGCGAAGAATGTTTGTGGTTTGTAAGAGTAGTGTGCTCATTACCATTGTGTAAATAGCAGTAAAAAATAGTAATGGAAAAACAATACTTATACGTTAATTTGACAAGCATACTGTTCTTTGTTTCAATAACAGTGTTGTTGATTTGTTAACTTAACTTGCCTAAGCCCATTAAATTAGATGTTTACTAGCTAGGGTGGAAACAAGTATTTACGCAAGTTGTTACTTGGTTCCCATGAATTTTAGAATATCATTTTCTGAAATTCATAAGAATGTTCATGTGAAAAAAATCATAATAGCATAGTGCCAGTCATAATTCAACTACTTACCGGGATTGTCTCTTAAACCACACTCCTTTTAAATTTTCTGTTCTGAAAAATAATCGGTCCATTTATGATTTCAGGACAAGAGATTTATAGCACACATTTTAAAACAATGTTTAAAAAAGCAATTTTAAAAAAAGCAAACTTTTTACGTTACTTCTTTTTGCAGCATATGCATACATTTTTCCTTAGTATTTATTATATTAATGCATCATTGGGTAGCATGCATTACATCCTTGCAGGCCAATCTCATCAGATCTCAGAAACTAAGTATGCCTGTTCTGTATTGGGCTGGGAGAACTATAAGGAAAATCAGGTCACCTATGCGAGTTATGTTGGTGGACCAGTAGGGATTGCTCTTCACTCTAGATCAGAATTTTTAAACCAGTGCCCCAAGGGGGGGCACAGTAGGAGATCTCATCCTTTGAGGAGGGACGGTGGAGCAGAGGTTAGCTTTGCTGTGTCACAGCTGGGGCCCTTGAGATTCAATTCCAGACCTGGGCTGTTATCTGCGTGGAGATTGTGTTTTCTCTGTGTTCAAATGGGGCTTTTCGCCTGGAGCTCCATTTTCATCTTATAATCCAAAGATATTGTGGTAGGTTCAATGGCTTCTGGGGAAAACTGTCCCCATGCCTCTTTGTGTGACCTGTGATGGACAGGCGTCCATTCCAAGGTGTACCCTGCCTTGCGCCTTTGGCTTGCCGAGATAAGCTCCAGCTCTCCTGTGACCATCAATTGGATAAAGTGGTTGGAAAATGAATGGCTGAATGGACGAACTATGGAACAAAGGTTTTGATATTGAAAGATCTCATGGAACTTTTTTAAAAATTAAAGTTGGTAACCAAAAATGCACTGAAGTCATTGGCCAGGCTGAATCCCACCCTGGGTTAAACTATGTGTCCTATCTAAGGTGCCCTCGTAATTCAAATGGAAAACAATTCCTTAATTGTCTCCCCAGTCTTCTACATGGTCATACATTAGCTGTTGTGCGTTATCCAGTTACATTTCAGTGGTACATGAAGTTCCCTCCATTACTTGAGAATTTCATTTGTTGTGAGGTAAACATAAATGTAGTATGCATTGTAGTATCTTTATGTGTTTACATCAGCTGAGAACACTTGATTTTCTTTGAATATCATGCAAATGTTGTAAAGTAAAGAGAAAATAAGTCCAAGTTTAACATACATTTTGAAATAAGCCATGACTGTCTGGTACAATGTGCTTGTTTTTCAAAACAGTTTATCATAGTGTTGTCACCCTTGTTGGTTTTCAGACACTTGAAGTGGCATTTCAAGTGATATGCTTTTCAATGTCCAAATGTTGAAACCCACAGATGTGTTTAAAACCCTCCAATTAAAGATTATAAGATAATACATTTATTACATATTGCATTACTATGGAAATGAGATGCAGTCTGCATGATATGCATTTAGAGCAATGAAATATTAAACAATAGCATTATATTACTGTGAAGATTGAAAAAAAGAAATATGTTGTCAGCTATATCAGCCCTTTGGTCCACAATTACATCTGTATTTTTCAAAAGAGTGAGGTTTGAAAATATTAATATTTTAAAATTAAATCTGTGTTTAATGTAACTACATTGTCTGTTAGCACTGTTATCGCTATGGGAGAAACATTCATGATACAGAAAAAATGTTTAATTTCTAGTTTAATTAAAAAACTCAGAAAATATCTTTCTTATAATAAGATTTATATTCCTTTTTTAGATTTTTTTAGGTCCTCCATTTTCATTGTCAAGACATAAAATAATTATTAATATTGTTTAACTAGTAAGTCACTGTTTATATTAAATAATCAGTACAATTTTGTTACTTTCTTAAAATTCAATAACACTATTCAAGATGTACATGTAGGTCTGCAGGGTGTTTGTACAGCTTATGATTAATTTAAACTAAGTCTTTGCAATACAAATGTATTTTGAAACTTAAAGAAATGACCTTTTGTGTTAAAGGTTTTCAGCAGCATTTGAAAGAAGCTGCTTTATTTCTAAGCTTCAACGAGTACAGTGTTTTATATAAACAGTCTTTGCCTGCCATTGCCCGAAGTAAAATTTCCCTCCCTGAGTTTTTACTGGCTGAATAATACCTGCAGTTAGACATGCTGGGACTAAATTTTATTGCTGTTACTATTCTAAGTACAATGGCTGGCACAGAGCCACTATGAGTATTGCTAAGGAAAGTAGAGTCAGCACTAATCTCAGTCAGTGCTTCATAGATCCTTACTGGTTCTGACCCAATTACCACAGTTGTACACTATTTTATTATTAATAATTTGACTATCATACAGGTAGCCTGATTTTTTACATCATTTAGCCTTCCACAAAATTTAAGAAGGCTATGTGGCTGGCAAACAGTTTTCCATTTATCAGAAATTTTCAACTAACTAAAACACACAATAGTTTTACAATGTGTTTTCACTCACTTCAGAAAATAAAATATGGCCATTTTTAGCCATTTTGATCTTTTGTTGTAACGGAATCCTTTGAATATGGTTGAATATGCCTTGGCATTATTTATCCTTTTTATGCTTGAAAACACATAATCTGTTTTTAGTAATCTTTTTGGGGGGGAATTGTGATGAACCAAGATCTAAAGTCTCTCTTTGTATAAGTAAAAGTATGTTCCAACATTGTTTAAACTGTATCACCACCCAGACAAATTATTTCCACTTGAAGAAACATTGAGACATACTACTGTACATGTGTATATATGTACATGGATTGCAATAGACTTTTTATGAAAGATTAAAAAAAACAGCTAAAGAACTGTGAGCCACATTTGACTGCATTTAATAAGACTTATTAAGTAGACCTATTACTGAAAGAAGTGATGCCCAGTACTGGCATTCAGGTTTTCTATATTGCTTGATTATCAATCAGTTCATTAAATTTATTATCTGGTGTTCTCAATCACTAGTATCCAGCTTTACAATGCTTTACAATGTCAGATTTACATGATTCACGTGGTGACTCATGAGAACACTGAGCAGATGACATTCATGAAGAGATTTGACATAAAAAATTAGTATGTGAAGCCTTCAACACATCAACGTTATGCATCTTTCAAATTGACCAAACCAGAGCTTGCCTCCTCTCACAAACAAACACAATGTGCATCAAGACAGTGACCTTCAAACATCAACTTGTCCAGATGTCTAACTCCAAATGCTCCCAACTCAGTCATGGCACCTGCTCAATAGGATGGCAGAGAAAGACCTTAAAAAATTAGCCTCAAGGCTAGGCAAGAAGAAATACTACAATTTGATACTTGCAACAGCTCACAGGATACTATTGATGAAAGAAAGATGAAAGAAAATCCTACAGTAAGAATCTCAGATGTTAGAAAATACTGTATAGGAAAAAAGCAGGAGACATGAAAGCAAACAGGAGCAGTGTCATTAAATGTTATGAACTACATCAACAGCCCCTGACAACTTTTTCTACCTGGGAACACATGATCAAACTGGAACAGGTTCTGTCAGTTCCAGATTGGCCTCATCAGTCTTACTCAGCCCTACAGATAAGATGATCACAGAAGACAATCATCCTCAACTGCAAGAGGTGTAGGAACCAGTTTAACACTTTTAAAGGACTAATCTAACAGTGTAAAAGGTCTTCACCTGCTTTCTTTGCATCCCTGATCAATGTCACTAAATGTGAGAGAGTAAATGCTGTGTATTATGTATCTTTGTTATATTTTTTAGTGTATTACAAAGTGTATTATGAAAACTGATTCTTATATGTTAAACAAATTCAATTTTTCTTCCCTTGAATTATAATACCTAGGATTAACCAATGGAAAAACAATGTAATTATGTTATTAGAATTTAATAAATACTAAAACACTTTATCCATATCCATTTGTGTCTGTGTCTCAAGGAGAGCAAACTGGGGTATGCGAAAAGATGAATTCCTAATGCAAGAAATTGTAGACGTCTAATAAAGTGATCTTATCTTATCTTATTGTCTCGCACTTTCACTGGTCCATTTTGACAATGTCATGTCAATGAAACCAGCAAATTATGTTGATTTTTAACACGTTCAAATATCACCCATGAAAACTGTAAATTTTTTCTTAGTTCTTACAACATTTCGTATTTTTAGATTAATGGGATATGATCTCTAAAATGTTGTTTACTATACTGTATAACCACGTCTCACAATACTCAAACAAGTCAATCAGTTACCATGGCACAATTCATAATTTGGGATGAAAATATGTCTGTTTCTAATGTATTGCACTTTTATTTTTTAAATTAGCTTACAGAAGTATTTTAAAAGTGTTTATTATAAGTTTTGCATTTCATAATTGTTATCAGTATTATGTCTTGTATACTTCAAAAACATAACCTGAAACTAGTGTGGAGTTTATTATTTCATACTGACCTTATTCCAAACCTTGAGCCTGTAAAAGCTCCTACCAAACCATGAGGAAGCAATCAAGTGATCAGGAATGTACTTCCTTACTCCTCTAGGACATTTTTCACCTCAGGGTTAACTAATGCTGTCAAGCAGCCAGAAAAGAACTGCATCTGTTCTTATTCTGTTCCATATGAAAAGACCTCACTGAACAAAGTTGAACACGACTATACATTGGGATCAAACTGAAGCTACTCGTATATCCATAACTACTTTTTTGAAGTTGTACTTTTTTGTATGAAACACAACAATCCCATTACCCAGTAGTATTCACCTTTCATAACTACAACATAAATAATGCATCTTGAAGAATGTCAGAGAAAAGTGATGGTAAATCCATCTGTCCATTTTCTACCCACTTCTTCTGATTAAGAGTCACAGGATAGCCTATTCTGACATAGCAATCTGTGCAAGGCAGGGTATACCCTGGACGGGGTGCCTTTCCATCGCAGGGCAGACACACGGACACACACACGCACACTCTTAGACCTAGGGCAAATTTTCTCAGAAGCCAATTAACGTACCACTGTGTTTTGGACTACACTTGGGAGGAAACCCAAGTGTGAAATTTCACAATATATCACAATAATTTAGGCATGTTATAAGATATAGAAAATACTGTCAGGCTATAACAATAACAATAGCTATCAATACAACCAATTAATTTATTAAGACATTTCATATACAATTTACAGAACATACTCTGCAGAGATAGCACCTCAGCTCAGCAATTGAATGCAGGGCCCAAGCACTGTGTGGCAGCAGTGCTCATCACCGTACCACCACAATAAAAATTATTGTTTGATAATATCAATTGATATTGTAGTTTTTGATACAATAGGAACAGAAAATTAAACTATGTAGAATATTAAGTATTGCATGTAGGTATAATTTCACATTTAAACATATATTTATTAATGTTTTATTCTTTTTAGGATTGATATGACATATATCATAATTCATAGGTATTGATATGGACTAATATGTTATATAACCCCAAAGTATTGATTTTGGGGAAAAGGTATTCATTCTACTTCAATTGTCAGGATAGTTCACCACTAATAATTACTGCTGTTATTTCCAGTTCTTAAGGAATGCACAATGTCACTGATGACAATTCAAAAGCAATGTAGGAGATGCAATTGCATAATTGCTGTTTCACACGTGAAAATTAGCTGTTACTAATGCAGGCTGCTTGTTAACCTGATACCCTAGTGTTAGGCTCATTCTTATTTGAGTGTCAATCAGTGATGGCAGAGGGTATGAAATGGAGAAGTGTTGAATAACCTAAAGAGAAAATCATTTTAATGATCTGGATCATGCAGTGATATACTATATTTTGCATGTATTAATAATAATAGTGTGGAATTTCACAATATACCACTGTAATTTAGGCATGTTATAAGATATAGAAAATACTGCCAGGGTATAACAATAACAATAGAATTCAACCAATTCATTAAAAGTTGTAAAAAGTAATAAAATTATAGACTCATTAAAAGTCTATAATCTCTATATTCTAATGTCTACAGCATTAATTTTGAAAATATGGCATATTAACCATTATTAATCATGTCTTCTCTACTGCCCAGATGTTGTTTTTGTTCATAAGAATGCTTTCTTATTCCCTATTTTGATCACATTATATTTATTTTTGTACACTCTATTACCCTCTCTCACTCCTGCTCTGCCAAAAACCTTGGTGTTTTCCTTGATACTTCCTTTATTACTCACAGTATGAGATTGTCATCTTTTTCTAAATTATTTTCTAAATCATTCCTGTCATCTTTTTCTAAATCTCTTTTTCTCTACTTATAGTAGCTGCTGGACCAAACCCTTGTTCACTCTAGACTTCACTAGACTCCTATGTTTTTCCTGCTTGGCCTCTCTTTGTAAGTAAGCCACTGTCTTCAACTCATCCAAAGCCATGTAATTCACTCAGAATTCTATTTGCTTCATGTTTCAACCCCTCTTCTTTGAGATTTTCACACATTTGAAAACTTATCTTCATCTAATTTTAGTGTACGACAATATTAACAGCAACAATCACAGATGATGTTTTTGGAGACTGTGTTAAACAGGTTTTTGATACCAGTTTTGCAGTTTATTCGTGTGGTCAGTGCTGGTTAGCCTGATCTACGTTATATTACTATAAGTATTACACCCTTTTGTATTTCTTTCTTGGGATGCTTGAAATACATTTTTAACCGCTACCCTTTATTTTGAAACATTATATAATCTTTATTTAGTTTTGAGGTTTTAAGAGTACGTTCAAGATAAATAGCACTATGAAAACCCTGATGTACATGTACTGTACATGGATATCAGTGTCCCTGAAAGATTAGTTTAATTATAAGGTCTTGAGCAAGAACATTACAATGTACTGAAAAACATGCAGAGTTTGAAACATAGTGAAATGCATTTATGATCTTTTTTTTGTTTAAAACAAAAACAAACCTATATAAATATCAATTGCATAAATAATACAACTGATTGATAAACAATTAGTATATCAGAGAATCTTTATGATTCTTATTAGGAATATTTTTTTTTAACCTTCTAGTAATATGCATATGCTAGATTGAAAGATGTCTGGCTTTTTCAGTATCCGAAGCTGAGTCAATATGGGCTCCTGAATAGGCCTCCTGAATTACTAAGCTGTGACCTGAATTTCCAAAGCAGTGAATAAATGCCCAAGCACCTCCAGTTTTGGGCAATTTCCAATGAGACAGAGATTGTTCACCTTACAGTGAATTAGCAGCTGCTTGGACGTAATGACCAGTATGCTTACACTGAAGCAATAGGTGAATTGCTTTCTCAAGAAGTGTTACGTTTGCTGTAAAGCATTATAGGGCTTGCAAAGACAAATGGCAAAGTGCACCAACAGAGGAAAGTGTCAATGATACTTGCATCATAGAGGAATGTGTTCTCTGGTGGTCGTTATCCATATGCCTTGCAGGGTATGCAGCAATTGACCAATTTATTAAATAGTAGATAATTCCAGACTGACTAGATAGAAAACACAAAAGTTTTTGTCAATTCCAAAATTGAAAACAAAACAATATACAAAATAAGATAAAAAACAATCAGACTAAAGCACTTACTTTTACATAAGTTCTATGCTACACAATCTTCATTCATTTCCTACATAAATAATCTATCTTGACTATTTGGGAAAGTAATTGTTTCATGAAAAATTAAAGTCCTACTGTAACCCACAGACTGTGGAATTTTTTTGCTGAACCGATTGTTCAAACAATTTGTAGTGGTCTTGTTATACACCACAACTTCCCTTTGATCTATTTTAAGAACTAGTCAAAGATTACAATGTCAAAACATCAATTTAAATGTTAAATATTTTTACAGAATGTTGAAGGTTGCACTAACATGATGTAATGACTTTTATCCATTGCCAATATTTATGTTTGTGGAATTAAATAAAAATATAGATCTTTTCAAATTTACCCACGGTGTGTTCATCATGTACAAAACTACAAAAAGAATGCTCTTCTAAAAGTTGTGTTTTAATGTTGAAGACACTGAGTAAGGTTTTCTGTATATGAACCCACCACACACCAATTTTATTACATTGCTCTTAAACCACAATTTGTTTGTAAATTAATTTACAATACTAATGCATGGGAGAAATTAGAATTAGGGTGTCGTAATTTCAGTTATACAAGCTCATCCAGAATTTGGCAAGTTTAAAATGAAAGACAATGATTCTGCTAGGGTTTTTATGAAATAGTGCTTGCTCATGAGTTTTTCTTTCACTCCCTCATGCAGAAACACTGGTGTATGGTTTTGCGTCTAGGTTAATGCAATGCTCCATTTGCTAGTGCCCCAACATGTGTCCTAAATCGGCCACTGCCCAAAAGACCCAAAACAAAAACAAACTTTTTTTTCCTCGTTATATTGGCTTGTGGATAACTTTCTGTTGGACTAAAAATCCCGTTTCTTACCTACAAGGGCTTGAATGATCTAGAACCATTGTACCCATCAGATTGCCTTTAAGCATTATTTCTGAAAATCCATAGTCTACACATTCTCTGTATACAGTATATCTGTATAATGACAAGAGCATTGTGCTACATGACAATGGTACTCTCTCTCTACTGTTATGGCTAGGAGAGGATAAAAATATATTATTTTGTGGTTTAATATTGTATTTTTTTATATTTGTAGCCGTTTTGTATGTCATGAATATTTTTTACAGTCTTATTGTTATGATAGAATGTGTATGTATGTTTGTTTGTTTGTTTGTTTGTTTGTTTGTTTGTTTGTTTGTTTGTTTGTTTGTTGTTATTGTCTATATTTGTTTATTGGTCATTAGTAAATACATTTTTTTTATTCTATGTAAAAAATAAATTAATTGTTCCTGGTACTTGTTTTCTGTTGCCAGTAGGGATGAGAAGAAACATTTAACCATTTTCTTCCAATGTTACTTTTTTACCAAATCTTTGCCAAAAGCAATAGTTTTTATTCTTGTTTCCTAGAGTTTTTCCTATTCCCACCTGATCTTACATGTCATGGGCATCATGTTCCCTTGTTCCCTAGCTTGTGTAATCCTCAACTTCTCTACACATATACTTCCCTGTGTTTCAAGTGCAACCCATTCTGACGTCTGGTGACCCATAAGCTTAAACCCCTCTTCTCTGCACTTCTCTTTTTTCCATATGTTAAATTTCTATATCTCATCTGCCTTTCCTGGGCTTGGAGGAGACACAGGTAGAATTCATGAAAAGACCACCATATTGTATATAGTCTGCATTTTAGTTTATGTTGAGCTAGGATCACTATCTGGATTATATTCACTGATAATTCTGAAGAAAGCCATGGGGTGACTTTGGCTTTTGAGGATGCTTTTTAACACTGGTTTAAGATTTCCTAGTAGTCTTTAATGTTCAATACTAAAACTGTTTTGTTCCTTTGGCCTGTCAGTGTAGGATATTATCTTAAATCATTAAATGTATCTCATTGCTTTTCTCTGATTCTAGAGGAGCAATGTCTTTTATTTAATGTGGTGACCAAATCACTCACAACAGACTCTAAATCCAGGGAATTTATGCTGTACATTTATAATGTGCTAATATGACCACACTCAGAATAATTGTCTTACTTTGGTCACCATAGCACATAAAAGGAAATTATAGCCTTGAAAACAGTTCAAAGAAGAGCAAAATGAATGATTCCTAGTCTTAGAGAATTGCCACATACAGACAGACTAAAGGAACTAAATATCTTCAGTGCAGCACACATGTGATTGAGAGGATATAATAAGTTCTTAAGGGTTCTTAAGGGCTATAGATAAGGTTAACCCAGGGGACAATTTCACACTCAGTAGTGAAGCAAGGACATAGGGTCACAATTGGAACTAAAAGGGTATTCACACTTCTTAACACTTAATGAGTTGTGGGTATCTGGAACAGACTTCAAAGCCTAAAGGTTGAGGCCCAGTCTATGAGTACTTTTAAGAAATGTCTGGACAAAAGCTCACTTAGCTAATAAACTACCAAATGAGCAAGATGGACTGAACCCTCTCATTTGTATCAATGTTTTTATTTTGTTTGTTAATTTTTGTATAAAGCACTTTGTGGAATACTTAAGGAAGACACTAGATGAAATAAATATATGTAAATATGTTTTATTATTATTAAATCACTATCCTGGGAACTGACATACTCCCACACTGACATGTCTCTATTATCAAAATATATTTTACATAAAGGAGAAATTATAATTCATCATACTCTCTTCATGTGTAGATTAAGCTATAAAGTTTTCATTTACATTGGTTTATTATTAGATGTAATTGAAGTGAAAATAACTATGCTATTTGTCATGTATTTTTCCACTATGTAGTTTTTTGTTTCTAGGGCACCTCATTTACTTTGTAATCTATTTGCAATGAATTGCAGAAATCTGAAGAGTAAGCAAATCTCCTCAGAAAAACCTTAGACAACCAATTATCAGGAATTTTTCAAAAGGATTAATAGCACACAGAAGACTGCTGATTGCTTAAGCATCTTTCAGCTTGAAGTACTTATACATGTGAAAAAGAAAAAGACAATAAGGAACAAATTTAGCTGGGATTAAAAAAAACAGGAAAACAGAACTATTCTACAACTGCCACATGTGTCATGGTTGAGTTTTGTTATGGAAGATCTGGAAATTAGTGAAGCTGTTTTTTCAGTTTCATCAAGGGTTCCATCATCAAATAGAAAAGCAAAGCCTTTCAGCAAAGATAGAATTTTGTTATTCTATGGAACAGCGCATAACAGAATCATTTTAGTCATTCAAATCAGTCACAATTTCTTCTGAAATGAGTGAACTGAACTCTGAACCAAAACACTTGTGCACAATAAAAGAAACACACCCAGTTCAACTAAAAGCATTTCCATTAGATGGTATGGGTTGTTTCTAAAGCTACTTATTTTTAAATATTTGAAAGCATTTTCTTTCTGCTATTTTGAGCAGAAAGGGGCATCATAATTGGGTTGTCTGAGTAAAACAACCTTGTAAACGCCATCTGTAAAATGCCCTGTCAATTCCTTTTAATTGAAACATACATAAAGCAAGGCATGCCCCATAAAAAATGGGACAACCCTTTGTTTTATGGCCAACAGCATGTTAAATTGATTTTTTTCATTTGCTGCGATTTGATTCTGAATCGCATCCTACATTCAGACTCCTTCATTTGACCTCATGTCCTGCTTTTGAATAAGTTTAACCAGTTGTTGTGCAGCTTTAAAACCTATTTAATTTTTTAGTTCATTTGAAAAACAAAACCAAACAAAAACAATTAGAAACCTCTACCTCTTTACAAACAACAACAACAACAACAACAACAACTGCAAAATACTTTGATTTACCAGCTAAACTAGGAAATAAACCACAAACCTAATGTTTGGTTTACTCATGATCATCCACCCAAGGAATGGCTGGAATAGATTCTAATTCTTTCTTGAACAAGATCTCTCCGGGATGTACAATTTTCATCTAGAATAAAGGGGGAAGAAATCTGTAGCTGGACAAATTACAAAAAAAAAACTGAAATATTTGTGCTCTAGGCAAACCTTGTCAGGAGAGTTCATCTGTTTCTGCTACAAGCAATCAGAACTCTCAAATTATGCATAATTTAGTTTCCCTGGTTTCAGTCTTGGATCACATAAAGTCAGCTGTAATTACTTCCAAAATGCAGACTTCTACAGGCACCTTGGGACATTTATCATGTAGTTAAAGACACAACAGAAAAAGATGTGAAATTAGTAGGAAATTGCTTAAATATACTTTATTGTTTCCCTGAAGGCAATCTTTTTCAATGATTGCCCCAAGGTACGGCAATGCTCTCACTTTCACTACCTACCTTGTTTTATTGTAAAAGCATGAATATCTAATAAAATGCATTAATTAAACGAATTAAGCAAATAAATTATTAGAAAATAAAAGGCACTATTATACTGTGGACTTTTTCATCAATATTATGTTTCACAATAATATTAATCTAGAGAATAACATTCTGTTGTGAAGGTCTAAGTCTCTTGTAATGTTTTAGGTGTTTTTAAAGGTCAGTTGACAACAGTAGTGAGATCTTTATTAGGTATTTCAAAGACTTGTTTTCCTCACGTACTAGACGTCGCAGGTTTTAATACAGTATATTATTCACATCTAGTCAGTCTTATACGAGAATATACTGTATGTTATTCTTGTACAAAGTTCTATGAGAAACCAGGCAGGTAGTTAACCAGTAATAGGTTTATTCCATGCTGAAAAGAGAAGAAAGAAAACACAACGTTTCGGCTTCTTCAGGTAATAAACCAGTCAATATTGTTTTATTAACTGTCTTGTTTCTCACAGTCCTTTTCGTTACAGATGAAAATTGTGTTAGTTTTATATGAACGAGTAAATTAATTTTCAAATAGTATGACCATATACATTTCCTCCATTCCTTGTCTTCCAAATCGGCAGGTCGGCACTTATCTTTATCCGTGTTCAATAGCACTTAAGATAACACTAACCTACTGACATATTGAGGCAGGGGCTTTTGGGTTTTGTTCATGGGAGTTGACGTAGAGTACGGAAACGTAGAGTTTAGAGAAGTTGAGCAATCAAGTCTGTACTACTTGGGCTCTTACAAGCCTTTTGATTTGCCTTAGATATGCTCTAGGAAAATTATATGTTTGGGTATTTTCATAACATTTCATAACATTCTAGATTGCACACTTTTTAACTACGGTGACATTTTGCGGTGCTCTTTCCCCGTTCATCTTAATTTGGTAAATGCATCTACTTGGATAATTGCATAGTTCTTGCTCATTCAACACTCCTCGAAACTACGTTTCCCAAATCACTCTACAACACTCCAGCTCACGTACTGTTTGTGTCATGTGTCTTGGGCGCCAGGTCCAATAGAAATGCTCGCTACGGGGTGCTTGGCTCTAAGTTGCAACTGCAGCAACGAAAAGGAGTGTAGAAAGAAAAAGTTTTTAAGGGGAGTGGGGGAAGTTTTTGTTTGCGTTCCATATGTTTAAAGAATTTCACCGATTTAACTCGAAAGAGGACGAATACTTATTAATAGGAATATAAGACGCTACAATTTGTTTCACAACATCTTAATGTTTTTCTAAGGACAGGGGCTTCACTTTCTTAAATTTATCATTTTTGTACTGCGTAAAAGGAAAGTTTGACTGCAAAGGGGGATTTGAAGTGATTGTCAAAAATGTCCGCTGCGAAGCAGTCGCTTTGCGCTGCTAAGCTTTTCATCGTTTTCTTGCTGTTGTCGGTAGTGGATCTAACGTCGGGATTTTATGGAAAAAACAGATCTTGTCCATCTCCTTGCGGATGTGTTGGAGATCTGTTGAACTGCAGTAGGAGAAAACTGGAAAAGGTTCCTGGGAATCTCCCTCCTTGGATTGTGCAATTGTAAGTGGATACTTGTATTGTTTGCACCGCAAGCTTTTGATTTATTTCTGCACTGTTTGTAAGGATTTCGGTAGTTTGCTACCTTTTCACGTTTGACAACTCGTGCTGTACTGAGGTGACCAAAATGTTCCTTTGACTTTTAAAGTTCGGTAACTAAATGCTACAGTGTGAATTATGATAATTTCTGACAGAAATTGCCACTTCAGTGTGTTGATAGAAAAGATAAAAGGATTTTAAAACAATCTTGTTTAATTGGGAACTTTAATCATTTTGATATTTAAAAGAATTGCTTTTCCAACTGAATTACTTATATGGATTGAATGGCTTCAACCCGTTTCAGAAAATTTCAGAGAATGCAGTTAACTGGGGCCTTAGCGGTACAGATGGATGGCTCATCTGAAGTGCGCATATTTTATTAGCATATATGCGTTTAATTACTTCGGGAGAAGTGGCGCATGTTCCATTGTAGGATGTATAATTCCTTACTTTCAAGTGCTCTACGTCGTTTTATTTTAATATGATGTATTTCAGTTTAACCTATTTATTACATTACAATAGTTTTTTAAGAGCGATATAAGCAAAATGTGTCAAGTAATTAGTGCCAGATAACGTAAAAAATATGATATAAAGATAAAAGGGATAAACAGCACGTTTTGAGAAAATGCTACTTTGTCTGATATCAGTATATTTAAAATTGATGTAGACTTTTTTATATTTTTTACATATATAACTTGTTGTAGTTGGTTTATTTGTATACCTGTTTATGAAGTGTTTTTTTATGTTTCTGTGCTACATGTATGTGGTACTCCCTTCCCCCTTTCTCAAAATGCAGGAAGGCTTTCAATTAGTTGTGGCTAATTCTACTCAAATTCCTCTTCTGGGGTCATGCTGCCTTATTCATGAAATGTGAATGGTTGTATTGACATGAGGGGCTTAAGATTTGAATGGCAGCAGGGCGCCTAAATCGTATAAGAATGAAGATTTTAGAAAAAAAATCATTTTTTAGGTTTCAGACCTCTGTTTAGAAATATATTGTAAATTAATCTTTAAAGATTCCTGTCGAGTTTCATTTGGCATGGTGAATTTTAGAGACTAGACTCATAACATCTCAAGTTACAGTTATATGTGGTTTGGGACTAGTTAAAACCAAAAACAATTTAATGTGGAGGCACGTAATTTAACGTAACGTGATTTCTCAACACATAATTAAAAACAAAACATAAAATGTATAAAGAAAATCATGGGGGACAAAATTAGAGCATCGTTTCCAGGAGTCCTTTTACACACTAATATTTAAACCGTCGTTTTTATTAATTATGACAATAAGAAAAAAAACATTCTCATCCCTGCTAATTGGAAATTCTGAGCCACTCGAGGGAGTCGATTTTCACATTTTTATTTTTCTAAGAGGATTTGGTTTTAGTTTGCTAGTGTTATTTACTTTTTTGTACCTGAGGTCACAAGGGTAATTGCTGGTGATAATACAGCGCCTCCATCAATGACAATGTAAACACTGCTCTGCAGTGAAGTGACCTGAATGTAGTTTCAAAACCCGATAGTTCCAGGGATGTATAAATAGTTTCAGTTAAACACGTACAGTGTGTGGGTTTTAAACCTTTAAAAGAGAAGGAAATAAACACAATTTTCCTAAATCTGATAATGTACACTTTTTATCTAATTGAAATTAAAAACCCTTTGTCACGAGCTTCCAGGGAACGTAAGATAAGAAGGAAGGGCACGATTTATATTTTTTTTAATTCAAAATGTGTAACTATTTTGCGATGAAAGTGTGCAAATATACATATAATGTAATATATAAGCATATATTCTGTCCAGTAACGCAAATTTTGGATGTAGGCGTAATATTTGGAACTGGTGCAATAAAACGAATACCGGAGAAATCAATACAAAATAGAATGATGAATTGAAATTCATTAAGTTTTTTTTAGTGTGAAAATTTTACTTCCTTAAACTGTTTGGCTGGAAACTAGTAAATTTAAAAGAAATCTGGTCTTCATGTTAAAAACGTGGTCTGGTAGTTTGGAAAAAAATATATGTAGCTGCTTTAAAAAATCTGTGGTGTCTAACAGGCTAATTTACGAGTTACTGTTGAGCGTCTTAAACCTTAACAGGCTAGTCTTTTGTTTTGCAGCACTGCTTGTTTTTGCTGAATTAGCAGCTGCAAAGACCCTGATGGAACTGATTAAGACCTGTTGTTGGATTTGCATTTCAGACCAACTCTGAAAGGCTCTACATAAGATTCAGGTTTCTGTAAACTAGGAGAAGGAAATTTTTGAGACAAAAACTGAAAAAAGTATACTTTTTTTAAAGAAAACAGATCTTCTATCTTCTTTTAATAGATATTCAGATGTGTGTTAACTATTGCAGTACATATGCAGTACATATTATCCATTGTACTAGGTGTGAAGGGTGTAATGTTTAACTTGGCTTTATTGTGGCTAATGGAAAGAAGAGATCGTATTGGTCCACATGGGTTTATCACATGGTGGCTGTGTAGTCCTGCAGATATTGTGGCTTTTTCCTCCATCTTCTGTTTACACCTCACAAAAGCACATTATTGAAAAGAATCCCTTTTTACTGCTATATATTGTTGAAACGTTTTGGCTTGACATTATATATAATGTGAATGAATAAAAATATACACAAATCCAAAACTTGAATATAAACCAAGATATACTTAAAAGAAAATGGAAAGGAAGTGCGGTGTATTTGCCTTTAACTAGGTTAGTTCTGAGACTGTGCTTTCTTGGTTAGAAGTAATGATACTTAAAAGTAAATGAAATAAAATTAAAGAATAAAAAATGGAATTGGCCGGCATGCATATGTTCATAATTCATTCTTGATTCTAAGAACATTTTGAAGGACTATACATGTATTGGGCATATACAGAGAGATATATCTCACTCTTCTTATCAGAATATACAGAACACAGGATTTCTTAAGGAACTGAAGGTGTCTGAAACTTCAGTTTATCTTGTTGATCTTTATCTGTCTGTTTTGTGTAGGCCAGTTCAGAAACTTTTAGCTTCCTTTTGGCCTTTACGAAAACTGTATAACACTACCTTTTTATGCAATCTGTTTTAATCATTAAAGTATACTTTTAACCGTGTGTGAAATGGACTCTTCTCATTTGCAGCTATTCTTAAATAAATTTGAAAAAATAAAGGATGCATAGCACAAAATCAGATATTTTATTTTTCCTAAGGTTTGTTAACAGATTGCAAGTTGTTTTGCTCAAAAGTCTCTTGATGGCTTCCAGATGTGTGCAAGCTAAACTACTGAGCGAAAGTGTCTGGCTCCACAGCGTTGATCATGCAGAGCAGCGTCAATAATTGGAGAGCTTTATTGTTTTAGGCCTTTGCCAGGATTAGTGCATGTTTCAACTCCGACCAAAACATATCTGCTCATGCCTGTTGCTGTCTGGTGGCCTGCTTGGCAAGATGTTCCACAAAACCTGATGTCTTTAGAATCCATTAATAATTCCTTAAAGAAATCAAAGTTCTGAGGAGCATTAAGAACAAACGCCTACACTCGCATCCACAAAATACAAAAATATGCTTTTAAAGACATTTTTCAGTAATATGGACACTTTTCCTATTGGTTTCAAGCTAGAGCCAAAATTGAAATATTGTATAGAAATAAATTGAACCTGTTATGTTAAACCCGAATTGTTATTTTCTGTGGTATTAATTTAGCTGATTTTGTTTTTTTCTTTACAGGGATTTGAGTCATAATAAGTTAAAATCACTGGATGGTAACTCATTTACAAAGCTTCACAAGCTCCTTGAAATGTAAGTATGTGTTTGGTGCTAATTTAGGAGTACTGTATGAATAAATGAACAAGTTCCTAAGTAAATAGAAATGATCAGTTTCCATGTAATTTAGATCTTTTCTTTTTTCTTTTAGAAAATTAAACAACAATGAATTGGAGTCTATACCAGATTTGGGGCCAGTTTCCAGAAATATTACAGTTCTCTTATTGTAAGTACATTAATTTATGCACACCATATAGTGTTTCCTTTGTTTTATTTTATTAGGAAATGAATAACTTATAAGCTTTAGAATTACGGTGCAAAGCAAAATCACAAAAAAGTTTTGGTATTAGACTGGATTTTCCTTGTTAAAGGAAAGTTTTACAAATTGCAGTTCTATGTTGTCAAATTATTTGATGAGATATTTTGTATCAGTATACTCTTTATGTGAAATATCCACACATTTCATTGTCATATTTTGCATATACGTTTGTAATCTGTTGAAACCTGAACCATAGAAATGTTTCTGTGATTCTGAAAATGGTTCATGAACTACCTTTTTCACTGCTGTGGATTATGATAATGCATCAGTTGACTGTTTTATTAAAAGGGTTGTATAAGTGTTATGTATCAGCCTAATGGCTTTTACGGCATATAACAGCTGAAGAGTCTCAGCATCATTACAGACTTTTGGATAATAGTTTGTCTATCTTTATATGTTTACCATAGTGAAATGGGCTTTATGTGGATGCACATGATATGTTTAGCTTATTATTGGATTATTGGATATATGTCTCAATTAATAGGGTCCTTACTGGAAATTGTATTTTAAGCTTAAGATTCTGGAAAAGCCAGACTTTCAGTACGTACCATATTTTAAGTTTGAGACTGGGTAACTGTTTCCTAGACACATATAGAATGTTTAAGAGTTAGGACAATTGTTTCTAACAATGGCTACAAAGCACGTTATTTACCTTGAGAATTGGAGACTGGATGATGTGGCGGCAGGTTCTGTGGCACAGTGTCTAGCATTGCTGTCTTGTATTCTGGGGCCCTGGGTTGAATTTCAGAACTGAGGTACTATTTGTGTGCAGTTTGTATGTTCGCCTCGTGTTCTGGGCTTCCTCCTAGAGTCCAGAAACATGCTGAGAGGTTACTTGACTTCTGGGAAAATTGTCTGTGTGTGCCCTGCAGTGGTTTGATGTCCCACCCAGGTAGTATGCTGTCTTGTACCTGTTGCGTGCTGGGATGGTTTCTGGTTAGAAAAAGCAGTAAATTGGATGGACAAAAAATAGTCATTAAACTTTAAATCAGGATTGTGTTTCTGAAATGTTCTTTGAATACTTAAGAAATTTTGTAAAGTGTCTGTGCCTTCAGTATGCCAGTCATATTTCTAGACATAAAGTTCTAGAAAAGATCTAATTGCACTCACAGTATTGAAGCATGTTTACTTTTGAAGTAATTGAGGAGTTGCCAAAGGGGAGAAATGTTTATGGGTCTGTGAGTACTGTGCATTGGAATATGTTTTGACTTAATCGTCTTTTTAACCAAGTAAATCAGTTAAGAACAAATTCTTGTATTCAGTGTTTGCTTAGCCAACAGCCTTGCACCAATGGGGTACAGAAAGCAAGTCGATTTATATTTTAAGTAACAGTACAAATGACAAATTCAAGTGTTGCACACAAATGATTTAACCATACAACTGAAAAGGCTCTTGGATACTCTAGTGATAGGTGGATCATTTTCAGATTATTTAATACATAATTCCAGTTTCTGGCTGTAATGAATTTTAATAGCTTGTGTCCCCAAAAAGTTGCTCTTTAAATGTTCAGTCTAATATGCTACATCTTTGTGCAATCTAAAATTTAAGAATTCCAGTAAATTCTGCAGATAGGAAGGTGTTTTCCAAATTACTGCCAGTCATAATCAACTTCTTGACAAGTAAATCTATGGTGTCTTATCTTGGAGAAGTGTGTGTATGTGTGTACGCCAAAAAGCAAATAACTTTTTTTAGTGCTGGCAAAGCACTTGTGGAGAATGTGTGTGTGTGTGGTATTTCCTATTGGAAAAAGAACAGAGTTTCTAAAAGCCATCATATGACTCCCTTTTATGCTGTGGCGCCTTTAATGAAAACCAGGGATTGCTTTGCTTTGGAGAGTGGAGGATCAAGTACTTAAAAGACGTTGTGAATCAGCAGTGAAGATAAGATGAACTTATTTCACGTCTCTGTGTTTGGCCGCTTACTTTATTAATATAAGAAACAAAGAATAGCTACAACAACTTAAAACCAGTATCTTTCTTTAATTCTGAATTAAATCTCACACTTCTGGGTGCTGCTCAGGGAATGCCAGATAAAGAAAAGAAAGTTTCAACTGATGTTTTTGAAAAGTTGGAAGAGTTAAATCACATGAATTCCTGGAAAATTGTTCAATTAATTAAGATGATCACAACTCAATTACTTACATCTGGCGATCTATTGGGGCTTGTTTTTATGCTGGGCTTAGGTCAGCAAAGTCAGATGGAGCTGCCGCTGTGTCTGCTTGGCTGTTTAAATAAGAAATAAGTGATATTCAATACCTCAGTGCTTATTTTGGGGGCTACATTTGAAAAACTAAAGCACAGGAGGGGAAAATTTTAGTCAGTATTAAGTATATTGGGCCTGCAGGCATCCTTCTTTGTTTTTGCCATCATATTAATTATATACAGAAGGGTGCCTTACACCATCAGAAAAGTATTTGTATTTTATTTACTCATAAGTAGTGATGCATTTATTTCCTTGCTGGGCTGAGAAAGTCTGATTTCAGCTGCTCTTAGATTTTTGCTTTTTAAGGGCGTTTTAAGAACTTGTTTTGTGCAGTTTTGGCTTCTGTTGTTCATAAACAGTTCAAGCTCTGATTATACTCAGTTTGACTGATTTTTTTCAGATAAACTACTTCCAAATGTGGCTAAAAGCTAATAGCTCTTTTTTTTCTTCTTGGCATACAGATTTCCAAAGTGAAATATTTTGGCAGTGTTTTTGATACACATTTGAAAGCAAACATTTTATGCTCAAAAAGCAACAAGGCTAGAATTCTCCTTTAACTATCTGTAGACTGTTGTACAGATCTTTCTGTTACTTAATCCATTGTGTGGCACATGAAGTGACAGATCATAATGTTAATACAAATGGAACTAGTCTTAGCAATGTAAAATAAGTTTCTAATGATAGCTTACTATAAAATGAAATAGCTGAATTCCTTATGTTAAATCCCATTCATTTAGCTAAATTGAGTTTTGGTAGACACTGCATACACATTGCTTAGTGTGTAAATTCTAGAATTCACTAATTTGTGTAAATCCAAAAGCAAAATACCTAAGTATTAGTGTTTGTATTCAAAACGAAACATATTTTTACATTTTGTCACAAGCATGCTCATCCCACACTATTGGGAAGGCAGATGTGAAAGAACATAAGAAATGTTCAAATGAGGGGAGTCTGTTTCAGCCTGTTTTGCCCACTTAGCTATTCATAGCTTTATATAATAAGGATCTCATCTAGCCATTTCTTGAAAAATCCAGGGAACCTACTTCAATAACATGGCTGGCAGTGCATAGAACTATGTGAACATTCATTTAAATCTGAGAATAAGAGGAATATCTTTACACAACAGGTTGAGGGAGTGTGAAACAAGCTACAATCCATGTTGAAGCTGGCACCCAGGTTTTAGAATAGGCAAACCTTTACCTTTTAACACCCAAGTGACCTAGATGTACGAAATAGCCTTCTTGCATATGTGAACCTTTTTACGTTTGTCTCAAGACCTCACAGATCTTTGTTTAAGTGATTATTGAGGTATCCTTTTTCAAAACGTTGTGTACCATGTGTGATTTCATTCTATTTGATTAGTATCATCTTGTCATTACTCTTGGTAAAATAAGCTTTGGAATGTAATGATGAAGGGACATATGTCATGTATGTCTGTTTTTATGGGCTCCTCTTCTCGGAGGATAAAAAAAAAATCAGTAGTAACACAACTACAAGACTGACAAGACAGCCCCAAGGTTTAATTTCATGACTCCTAATAAACTTATTTACTAGAAAATCAGTTAAACAAATTTGAAGACTCTCTATCTAAATGCACAATGTTATGCTTGTCTGTCTGGGGACTGGCCTGAGAACTGAAGATCTAGTGATAGGAAATAAAAACCATTTACAAAGCAGTTTTTGTTTTCAGCCCTGGTCATTAAATGCCACAGCTTCTGATTCAGTGTTAAAAACACATTTTGAGTCACATAAGTTATTATTATTGCTTAGACTTCTTAATTACCTCGACAGCAAAATGTACTTAAAATATATGCTATAAAAAGCATTCAATAATGGAACTGAACTAGGGAGCTGATTTCACTGGAGGGCCCTTAGCAGCTGAAGTATGTGGCCATTCAATTCATCCTTTTAATTAAAAATGTTAAAACATTTTTTGCAAATGTTATTAAAAAGCAGTGATCTTGTTCTTTTGGTTCTGCCTTTAATGTGTGTCCTTCTAAGATCTGGTATCCTTAAGAGTATCTTTTGTCAAATCTCTGGAACAGACTTGTGGGTACATCAGGCAAAAAATTAATAGTCTTTTGCTTTCAGGTGGCATTTCTTCCTTCTTAAGTTTCACTATGTTGCAGAGTGGCATAATGTAGTCTCTGACATTTGATTGTGTAGTTACTTGTTGTCTAGTTCTCAAGATGAGGGCATCTGAGAAAAGCAATATCTGATGTTGTCGTGGTAGTAGGCAGCAGGTATTGACATGGAACTAAAGTTTCTATAGTTGCTAAATGTAATTTACCTGAGCTTTATTGCTCTATTTGTTTTATTCTTTGATAAAGGTAGTCAGTTATTATTTTAGTGTGTCCATACAGCATAGGAATTGATCTGGTTCATCCTCTGTGTACTTTTTCCAGATCAGTATTATGTTCTATGAGAGGTTCCCACAAAAATTTGAAATTACTTTGTAAAAGGAGTCAGACATTAACTATGAATGGATTTTAGCACTACCACCATTGATCTTGATTCACTTGATATTGTTTATTCTGAAAAATGGTAAAAAGTGGTATAAAGGTATGTTGTTGTGTATAGCAATTCTGCTAATATAACATTAATACTTTAATAGCTAGACATCATGAGTGTGAGAGCCACATACAAGAAACGTTTTTCCCAAGGAAAATTGTGCATGTCTACCCCTGCAACTACAACATAACCAGTGCTTAACAGCAGGACTTTTGGGTGGTAGCTAAGATTGCAATATGAATATACAGCAGATGAATAATAACTAAAACTTATTTGAGTACTCTCCACTTTTGTAGTTTATTCATATACAGAAAAATGGTTTGACCATATTGATTTTTTGGTCAAATTGTTGGCTTTCAGCTTGCAGTGATGTATATGTGGGTGTGTCGTCCCATGTCCTTACTAATCTTTTTTTTTGTTGTCAACAGACAAAATGCCAAGAAGCCTCTTGCTTAAAGAAATAGTCAAAAAGTCAGAGTTGCAAAGCTCAATCTCATGTAAAATCAGCAAGCACAAAGTGACTTTTCAGCTCATATAAATCTTAAACATTCATCATAAAATTAAAACAATTAAACAGCATTCTATAAGAATTACTCAGTGTAATAATAACAGTGGTGTAACACTTTTGTTTTGATACAACAAACTGCTAATTAGAATGTTATCAATTGCAAATTATTTGAAATACATTTGACAAAAGTCATACAGCATATGCTGTTGCCATTTGATAAAGTGCCGGTCTGATGATCTTGGCTCCTGAATGTAACAATGTAACACCAATATACAACAGAAGTGTGATGTACATAATTATTTGTAGTTTTGAGAGTCAAAGTGGAAAGCTTCACGGGCAAGCTTTGAAAGAGTGAAAGCACGTGTAGCAGTGAAAAGAAGCTGTAATATAAAAAGGTTTTGACTCTGAGTTAGGTACATATCTATGTTTAATCATTTTGTGCTAAAACATAGATGTGTCCCTAAAACATCTGTGGATGTTGAATTTTTGGGTGTTCTAATCCACCTTCATCTAAAGATGTCAGGCATAATTTTGTTTTTTATAATAATTGGTAATAATGGAAATGCTTGCTGCCTTAATTATAATCAACAGTATTATGTTGTTTTGAGTTACATAGCCTTTAGAAGATAGAAGGCTATTTGGTCTTGCACAATTTCATTTTATCAAGGATATGTCTTATCGATGAGTCAAGGATTTGATTTTTAAAGAGACTTTTAAAGAAGTCTTTTAAACAAGAAATACTGCCACCTGAACCCTCTGCTTATAGACTACAGCATCCTCCTTGACAATAAAAAAATATTCTTCTACACAGCCTACAGTGGAAATTAAACTGAAAATAATAATCCTTTCAGTTTCAGCCCTTGAGACATAAACACAAAATAAATGTCCAGTCCGTATTATGATTTTTGTCGAGCCCATTGGGTAGTTGCTAATTACCAAAGAGCATATCATCTAGCCATTTCTTGAAAGAAATCAGGGAAGTAACTTTGTCAGCATGAACAGCATAGCTTGATCCATAGTCCCACAACCCTTATAAAGATGTTTCTCCTGTTCTAGATTTAAAATATACTTGCACTTCTGTTCTGTGATACATGTTTCACTGTTGATTCTGTAGAAGTCAAGATAATGATCAGTGGCTTGTCAGGAATATAATTAATTCATTACAGTTGGATTAGATGCTAGTTTGTTGCTGAAGAGCACATTTTGACCAGGTGTGTTTGTACCTGGAAGGTAGCAGACATGCAAGCACAAAAACACTAAAGCCCCGTATCCTGTTGCCACATCACAGCTTAAAAGCCCAGGGCTGAATCCTGTATGAAGGGTATGAAGCTGTTAAAAGTGTTGACAGATTCTTTTTCCTTTGGTGCAGCCAGGAGCCTTGTAAGTTTGATTTCTTTCAAGGAACTGGAAATTCAGGTTTTAGTCTCCCTACTTGCAACTTTTAGACTAGGTAACACGAGACATGAAACCCAACTAGTGTGTAATGTCCCAGCACCCTATAAAATACTGCAGATTTGTGCAAATGTATTATGGTAGAAACGGATTACCTACAGCATCCCTAACACTAAGTAATTAGTTATATATATAAATTAATAGATGTATATATAAATATTTTAAGTTGTTAGAATGGGGAGCTGTGTCAGCATTTCAGTAACACGTTAGAGGTTATTTCCATGTTGAAAAGCAGTAAGAAGAATCTCACTTTGGAGCCAAAAGAGGCTGAAGTGTTCGATGTGTTTATTTACATTTTGTTTAAAGCTTAGTTTTGTTAACAGTTCATAGAAGTGGTCACTATATTATACTTCTAATATACTTATACGCATATTAAATTGTTACACTTGAGAGATGCTCTTAGTTTACCTTAGGTTGGGATATTTAATATACTTTTAAAATTGCTAAAGTTTTTAATTTATTCCTCCTAATGCCCCTTTTTTTAATTTTGTGGCACGACTGAATTTAAGAATTTTAACCCAATTAAAAAAATCAACAAAATGAAAGAAGCATATAGATATTTTTTAAATTATGTTGATGTAAATATGAATACTGAAATAAGCTCTACTGTCCAGCGGTATAAGGAATTTCTGTTTTATGCAGCAGGCCCTTTACAAAGGGCACACTGTGCAAGTTGTGTTTATAACTGAACAGCTTTGCACTGCAATTTAGAAGGCGTGCAGTTCAGGAAATTGCTGGCTTCTGCTGTGGTATGCTTTCACTAAGGGAATGTTATTCATCGCTAAAGTAATTGCCAGTTTTTAATACCTTGTTAGTAATTACCTTATAAACAAAATAACACAGTATAAACCAGTGGCTGTATGACCTGTTACCTAACTTGATAGCATTAATTAGCTGAAGTATCACTGTATTGACACCTGAAAAATATATATATATATTATGGAACCTGAAAACAAGCTATGTATTTATAAAAGGATATTGCAAGTGTAAAAGTTAAAGCAAAGAGGTATTGTGAAGAACTATAATTTGTTAGAGTGCTTTGATTGTGCTCTAAAGGAATTTATCTATTTTATATGGTAAAATTCTAACCTACTTTTTTACAATTTTGCAGAGCTAACAACAGGATTTCAAAGCTGGTTCCAGAAACACTGAAATCTTTTCAATCCCTGGAAACACTGGACATCAGCAGTAATACTATCATAGAACTTAAAGCATCATCATTCCCAGAGCTGCCTTTAAAATATTTGTAAGTTTGTTTTTTGTTTTTTTAAACTGCATTTAATAAAACTGCATTTGATTGAGAATCAATAGTAGTAACCGTTTTCTTTGTTTCAGATTAATGAACAACAACAAAATTGCAGTAATGGAGCCAGGTTGTTTTGGTAATTTGTCAAGCACTTTGCAGATTCTGAAGCTAAACAGAAACCGCATTTCTTTGGTTCCTCCCAAGATGTTTCAGCTACCCCATTTGCAACACCTGTAAGCTATTTTTGTTTATACATGAAGCAGTGATTGGTGTTGTTACTCTTTGGCATTGCCCTCCATATATTTTTATTTTTTAATCATTTTACAGAGAACTAAATAGAAATCGAATTAAGAAAGTCGACGGACTGACATTCCATGGATTGCATGCCTTGAAGTCCCTGAAATTGCAGAGAAATGGTATTAACAAGCTGATGGATGGTGCTTTCTGGGGGCTAAGTAATATGGAGGTTTTGTAAGTATAAGCTTATAAGTATATATATATATTATTGATAGCATTACAAAAGCATGCATATCCTTCCAGTTACATTTCAATGAATTATAAATAAAATGTATTTCAATTGAATATTTTTTTTATTCCAATCTAATTATAAAAATTAAACACCGCTATAAATATAAAGGAAGTCAGCAAAGAAGATACACAAAGTGACATTAAGTGATTGCACAAGTCTTTATCCTCCTTATTCATGCTGGAAGCAAGTTTGGCAGCAGTTACTGCAGTCAGTATATTTGGATTGTTTTCTCCTAGCTTTGCACAATGGGATGGTGTAGTTTTTATCATTTTCCTGGCAAAATTGTTTCCCTTGTCAGTTCCGACAAGATTGTTTGGGATATATGATAGACTGCAATCATCAAGCCTCATTATAAATTTGGAAGTTAGGACTGACTGCCCAGTCAAGGATATTCACTCTCTTCTTATCATTGTGATATCTCTCTTCAGTGTGGTTTTGGCCTTGTGCTTCAGGTCATTGTGCTGCTAAAATGTGAATTTTTAACAAAATTTTAGATTCTTGGGTGAGTCGAACATTTTTTCCTTTAGGATTTGCATGTACTTTGCACCACATTTTTCAATATAACGTGCAAATCCTGAGAAGCTCCTTAGTAGCTGCTTCTGCAAAACATCTCTATAAACTGATGCTACCACCACCAAACTTGACAGCTGGGATTGTGCTGTGTTTGGGCTAGCACCAGATGTAATGCTTTGCATTTTGAACAATGTTAATTTTTTGTATTGTTTGGCTACAAAACCTTCTGTCACATATGTGCAGTATATTATAAGAGATTTAAGATAGACTATTTAAGATATAATACATATATGATTTAAGTATTTTTTCAGTAGTCCCTTTTCTTGCCACTCAGCCACACAGGTTGACTTTGTTAGGAGACCAGTCTATTGCTGAACAGTGACTCCCATTTCAGACGTAGCATTGAGGAAATCTTTCAGAATTATTGTTGACTAGATAGTTAATAATAATAGAGTGGCATCTAATATTAGTTCCCTGCTTGCCTGACTGCTAAGTTTGGAAGAGCAGCCTCATTTTGGTAGTTTTTAGGTGGTATGATGCACCTTCCACTTCTTAATGGTGGTCTTCAATTTACTCTTTGGGATAAGTAACAATCTGTGACTCTGTACCACTATATCCTTGAATTTTTTTACAATGCCCCTTGGTCCCCCTTGTCAATTTGCGATATTTCAGTGTGTGTTGAGGCGTAAAATTCAGTATCTTAAGGAACTTAAAAAGATAAGGTGCATTTCTCTCTCCCCGCCTGTGTGTCTCATGGAGAGCAAGCTGGGGTATGGGAAAAGACAAATTCCTAATGCAAGAAATTGTATATGGCTCATAAAGTGATCTAGATTTCTGATCTTAGTCTAATGTCAGTTTAAGTCCCATTAATTAAGGTGACCCTGAGAAGAGATCCTTAAACTCTGCTTTTGCTCTTGAACTGATTTAGGTTTGTTTTAGAGAAGCTCTTGAATTGCTGGGGAATAAGTAATTTTACGTTCATTCTATCTGGCTTAGATAGCAGCCTTGCTACGAATTAAATTTAAAAAATAGGAAATTATGAAAATTATGTTTAGTAGAATTTGTAGCTACATTTTTTTAAATTAATTTTCTTTTGCAGACAAATGGATCATAACAACCTGACAGAAGTCAATAAAGGATGGCTGTATGGGCTGTTGATGTTACAGCAGCTCCACCTCAGCCAGAATGCCATCAGCAGGATCAGACCTGATGCCTGGGAGTTTTGCCAAAAACTCAGTGAGCTGTGAGTTGCTTTTATTCTCTTCCAACTTGAGTGCAGAGTTCATGCCAAAACATGAGCCCCTTACCAGTGATCTGTGAGGTTTTCATAATAAAGTTTCCAAGGTGACAACTGTCTGACAACAATAGGTTTTTTGTTAATAACTGAAGCCAAATAAAATTCACAGCAAATTTTGATAGTGTGCAAATTATTAAAATTGTATTATCAGTTATTTTAAATTTATAGTGGATTAACTAATCAAAACTATGAAAAGCATCTTGACATAAGTAATCTACTGTCTGCACTTATTGAGATGAGTTAGTCTTTTTTCTGGGATGTGCAGATAATATTCTGCATACATTTCTGTGGAAGGATGCATAAAATTAAAGTAAAAGCAGATCTATGAAAAATAAGAGGAACTTTGTTTAACCATGTGTTATCCCTAGAATCAAATTCTTAATCAGATTTGAATTTTTGAAGAAATTCAGTTAGAAGAAGTGTAAAAGCCCCCCAATAATCCACAATCTCCCACACTCCCAATTGGCGAATTGATTTGTTAATCAACCTCAGTAAAATTTGTAGAGATGTTTATATGGCCACACTTTGGAAGATAATGTATTGTTTTGCCTTTATTCTGTATTTAATTGCTTCATTGCTGTATTCACAGGGATCTCACCTCAAACCAATTAACACGGTTAGATGAGTCCAGCTTTGTGGGTCTGAGTCTGCTTGGCGAACTCCACATAGGAAATAACAAAGTGAGCTTCATTGCCGATGGCGCCTTCCGGGGTCTTTCCCACTTGCATACTTTGTAAGTCTCACAATTATGTTCATATAAACTGTTAATGGTGTGTGCCTTTCTTGTTTTGTGCTGCATTTGGTTTGTTCTTCCATAATGGAAACCCTTTTAAAGCCTCCGTGTTTATTGCATTGAACACAGTAACTACTCGCTATTAGTGCAGTTTTAGATTATTTCCCAAACAATAAGTTCTATTTTTATTTTATATATATATGTGTTTTAAACTTTCAGCTACAGTAAGATGATAAAATACAGTAAGGTAATTAAAAAAAAAAAGTGAATTTTAGTTTTTACAGTCCAGGGTGAAGTGAACCAAATGCAGCTCCAAGGCTTTCAGACATTCTGCTTGTTTTAAATGGAGTCAAATGTCAGCTGTGCAAGGTCAGCCAAGGGCAGGTGTGTAGGTAAGGGGTGGTGATGATTATACAGGCAAAGGTCATTCATCATTAATCTGAAGAGGAAGCTAGTTGTTTGGAAAGATTAAAAAAAGTAGATAAACACACTGTTGCATTGAAAATCAAGCCAAAGTAAATGAGTTTTTATTCACAGGCTTGAGAATTTGTTTTTTCTTAACTTGTTATAATCTAATAAATCTGAGGGTGGTTTATTGGAGACTTAAGTATAGAAATGGCTGTTCTGTGGAGTTTCTGTTTGTCTGCTTATTTACTTATTGGTGCCCCCTCTTCCATTTAATGTGACCTTAGAAGTATCTCTTAAGAGTATGCAAAGCCAGCAGGAGACAGTACCTTGAATTAACGACCTAGGGCCTATTTAAAAACAAAAGAAGCCTTAAATGCTTTTAACTATACCTTTCCTGGAATATACAAAAGCATAACCCATATTATGCTTAGGAAGAATAGATCATTTGTGTTCAGGGTATTTTAACTAGACTTTAAATCCTATTTAGGGATCTGAAAAACAATGAAATTTCTTGGACCATTGAAGACATGAATGGACCATTTTCTGCTTTACACAACTTAAGAAAGCTGTAAGTTATTGTTTTAGTTATATATTTTTTCTTATCATAAACCCTTGCTGAAGATGTTTTTGTAAGAGGTACATTTTATTACCCTGCAGAATGTAATGCATGTAGAAATGTGAAGTGAGCAGCCCCATACAGAAATAATTCCTAAAGAAAAAATGTAGAACAGTACAATATCATTTATATTTTCATTTTAATAAGTTTTTAACAATTGATGGGGAAACAAAACTTAATGTAAATCTGCTAGTACAGAAATTATGTTTAGGAATAAAGGTCTAGCTGATTTTTTACTACAGTTATTTTGTTGAATGAATACATTGTTTTGAATACTTAAAAATAAACATTTTTTTGTTATTAAGTAGTAAAAAAAACTGTTTTGTACATGAAGCAAAATGTTGTGTTTCAGGCTCCTTCAGGGAAACAGTATCAGATCCATCACTAAGAAGTCATTTTCTGGTCTAGACACCCTGGTCTACCTGTAAGTTACTTTTCAGGCTTGGATAGTTAGAACTTTTTAAACTAGTTGTCAAAATATATTAAATGTAAAACTGCAGAAAACAGACCCAGCTGTGGGATATCAGATGGTCCCCTTTCTTCTTTCCTTTACATAAATTAGCACAAAGCAATGACCAATGCTGTATGTAACCATGTGGATTTCCTTCTGCTAGAATTCGCATTGATCACTCTTTGTGTGGGTGTAGGCAAAAGCTGTGCATTTCTGAGCCAGTAACATATGCATTTAATTAGATTTTCACAGTTGTGTTGCATTTTAAAGGAGTTAAAGCTCAGCACTGCATGATTAACCAAGTATGGTGCAGCCCAATTTAATTGCCCTTAAGCTCTGACTTTTTTTGCTTTGATAATTGAAGTGTTTGCAGCCCTTCAGTTCTCCAGATATATTAAATTAACCAAATGTTTAACAAGGACTGCTTTTTAAAGCCGCGGGTTTAAAACTATTCTTAAGTTCATTGCTACCTCCTCTCTTTTTTCAGAGACCTGAGCAACAATGCAATCATGTCTATTCAAGGACATGCCTTTTCACAAATGAAGCAGCTTGAGGAATTGTAAGTGTTGCTAATAGCTTTTCATGTTAATTTAAATGTCTTAAGTGTGATGCAACTTCTGTAGACAACAGTCCTTTTACCTATCTCATTGTTTGTAATTTTGTTTTCCTTTCAAGCTTTGTTTAATGTAATTTTAATAGTCTGTAATTACTTTCTATAGGCACTTAAACACGTCCAGCTTCTTATGTGATTGCCAGCTGAAATGGCTGCCATCGTGGGTGGTAGAGCACAAGTTTCTGCCCTTCATTAATGCCAGCTGTGCCCATCCCCAGTTGTTAAAGGGAAAAAGTATATTTAATGTGAACCCAGAGGATTTTGTATGTGGTAAGTTTCAGTCTTATTATAGCATTAATTACATTTTGCTAAAAAATACATTTTGATAATGGCTGTTCAGTGCAGAGGAGTCAAACTCTTTTGCTACATTGAACTAGCTTTCATTTAAATGAATTTTTAGTGGGCCATACATAGTACTAATAATTCCACATAATGTTTGTACGTAGCATTTCAGCCATTTGTGGCTGTTTTGTGTTTTTGGTGTTTGCTATGACGTAACCTCCTTTAAAATGCAGTTAGCAGTCACTGTGTCTTCACTAGATGCCACTAGGGGAAGTTTTTTTAGCCTTGTTATCTGTAATCATTCAAAATATAACATTTGTGATTATTGTACACTGCATAAGTATTGCTCCTGCTGAAAATAATATTGTAAGGACATCTACAAATTACAAAAATAAACACACCACTATTGCTATACGCATGCTCGTTTTATGAATTTTTGCTGTATCAAAAACTCTGCTCTTTGTAGCCTTTTTGCTTTTAATCTGACTTAGTATTTTATTATCATTGAACATCCTGCTTATTTTTAACATAGCCTCGGCAAAATGATTGAAGTGTTCGGGTGCTTCAGATGTTACAAAATCAAAGAAAACAAGGAAGGCTTGTCTCCTGGCTATAAGGTCTGAAATGTCAGAAAGCATTGAAAACAAACAAGTGACCAAAAGATATTGCTTTGCATTTAGCCACACTATGCAGTTTTCCAACAGTTTACCATTTTTACACATTTTATTTATATTGTGAACTGCAGTACTAAGTTAAATGTTCTTGTTAACTATGTTAAACCAACAATACTCTTTTTGACAATTCAGTACTCTTAAGGCAATATTGCACAATTTTCTAGACCTTTGGAATGAGCTGAACACTTTTACATATGAAGTAATAGGAATTTTGTTATATGAAATTTCACATTACACATCATTTTGAGAATTTTGTAAAATGAGGGATTGACTGTATATGAGCTGATAAACTGCAGGACTGAAATGAGAGTTAAACTGGCTATGAGATTAGTGATCAAAATTACCTGTAAAACCTGCGTGAGCAACTGATAAAACTAACATAGCTCCTGCAGTGATAATTAAAAATGAGTTTGCCATGTTCCATGGTCTTTGTAGTTTATATTTACTTTTATAAAGCAGAGTCCTTAAAAGGCAAGGTTAAAATGCATTGTGTGACAGAAAAAATAACACTAGAATTACAAAGCACTCTTTTCTAGATGTTGGCAATACAAAAACAAACAAATAAATTAACGTTTCTTCTTTGGAAAATCGTTACCTTTTGTAGAAATCAAGCAAGCTTTCCTTTCACCTCTACAAAGAAATATGAATTTCACTACTTCTCTTAAACCACACAACACTATTTATTCTTCTTTCCTTCTCTAACATAATTATATGGTCATTATTACAGTGTTCAAAATATTATTTTGAAAACAAATATTAGATACATTTCCGGTTCAACTGATGCTCCAAAATGTTGAGGATTTTTTTTGTGTAAAAATACGCTTATCTAAGACATCATTAGAACATGGTCACCAAGACGGGATAAAGGTAGAGAATTCCATGCAGCATTGTTACAGTAACATTACCTAGTATGCCTGCTTCTTGCGTGGGGTCTTCTTGCTCAGGCAAGATGCAGATTGAAACCTGGCTGATGACCATGACTGCCATGGGGGTTGAACAAATGGGCTTGGATGGCTAGCTGTAGCCTGAAGGCCTTATGTTTGACACCCAAGAATCATCCCAGCCTCGTTTTGTGTGGAGAGTAACTGAGCTGATTAAGAGGCTTCCTCTAGTTTCATCACATGAAAAAAAAAGAGTGTTATTTCATTGCACCCAAACCTGGTTTTAATTTGGAAAATAAAAATGTATACACACTGGTCATTTTATTTTAGGTTAATTTTTTCAGTAAGTTTAAAGAACTTTCCAACAGGATTTTTCTCAAAAGCTGATTATTTTCACTTTATAGAGGAATTGCATTTTTTTAAGGCTGAACTTTTTCCAGACATTTAGAAATGACCACAATCATTCTATGTCTTCATGAGGACACACATTAATAAAATATTTATGGGAAAGCTGGATATTATTTCTCAGCATACTGTAGGTACAAGGTTTTTTTAAAGACCAATATTTAGAGTATCTTTTACTTTTTTTAAAATTCATGCCCCCATTTAAGATGGACAGGATAAAGTACAATTAAAAGGCCTTTTCTTTGCCACCATTTCTTCGTTTCTAATCATATTTCTGATAAGACTTTAAAAAATCTAATGTGGAATGGGTACATTCTAGGAAGGAACACTTACCTAATTTACACAAAGTGTGTAACGGTTCAATATGTGTATGCAAACATCATGGCAGAGGCATGGTGCACAGGCCCTGGAACTAGATTTTTTTTTATGTGCCCTGGAATATAATGGGATTCTGCCTGGGGTGTATTCTGCCTTGCAGCCATTGTCTGCCAGGTTAGGTACCAGCTCACCTCAGCCCTTTATTGATAAATGCTTGTCTGTAACATAGTTCTTTTAATTTTACTATTTTAAGTTAATTTAAATCTTTGTTTTACAGATGATTTCCCCAAGCCTCAGATTAGAGTGCAGCCTGAGACTCAGTCAGTAATAAAGGAATCCAATGTGAGTTTTGTATGCTCTGCTGCAAGTTCCAGTGATTCCCCAATGACGTTTGCTTGGAAAAAAGACAATGAGGCACTGGACGATGCTGAAATTGAGAATCATGCTCATCCTCGTGTTCAGGAAGGCGAAGTTGTGGAGTATAATACAACCCTCTGGCTTCGTAATGTAGACTTTAGCAGTGAGGGCAGATACCAGTGTGTGATATCAAATCACTTTGGCACATCGTATTCTACTAAAGCCAAGCTCACTGTAAACAGTAAGTGCCTTTTTTCATTGCCTGTGAATGAATAACAACATGTAAAGTATGGGTTTGCAAACGCTATTGTCTGTCCTACCTGTTATTAAAAAAAACGTATTACGTTACAAAAAAGTATATAAAGTGCCTTTCTTGGAGCTGGACGGTTACCACTTTCTTGAAATATCATAATGTTTGTAATATGTCTTTCCCTGTTTAACTGCAGTATGTTTTATATTGTAGTGCTTCCGTCCTTTACTAAAATGCCCATGGATCTCACAGTAAGGGCAGGAGCCACAGCCCGTCTGGAGTGTAAAGCTGTTGGGCACCCCAGCCCTCAGATTGCTTGGCAGAAAGATGGTGGCACAGATTTTCCCGCAGCCAGAGAGAGACGCATGCATGTAATGCCGGAGGATTATGTTTTTGTGATAGTTCAAGTCAAAACTGAGGATATAGGAGTGTACACTTGTAATGCCCAAAACACTGCTGGGACAGTGTCTGCTAATGCTACGCTAACCGTGCTGGGTAAGAGCTCATTTTACCTTTTAAAGAAGGGAATATTGACCTAGAAATAAAATGAAGTGTATCAGTATTATTGTACTGCATATCACTTACAAACAACATATAAAAAGCTTACTTTAGGACAATAATAAAAAAGCAAACTTTAAGGAGGTAGAATATATATATATATAATTAGCTTCCATTTCTGCAGCTGTACTAAATAACTTATGTTTGTGTTTTTTTCCCATACAGAAACACCATGTTTCTTGCGTCCATTGACAGACCGAACTGTTGCAAAAGGTGAAACTGCAGTTCTACAGTGCATTGCTGGTGGAAGTCCAGCCCCCAAATTAAACTGGACAAAAGACGATAATCCTCTAGTTGTGACAGAGAGGCACTTTTTTGCTGCTGGAAATCAGCTTCTTATCATTGTGGACACAGATGAAGAAGATGCTGGGAAATATACATGTAAAATGTCGAATACACTGGGGACAGAAAGGGGTAATATTAGGCTGAATGTCCTCCCAAATCCAAATTGTGACTCAACTCAAAATACTAGTCAAGGAACAGAGGAGGATGGCTGGACTACAGTTGGCATTGTGATTATTGCTGTCGTATGCTGTGTGGTAGGAACCTCTCTTATTTGGGTGGTCATTATATACCACACAAGAAAACGCAATGAGGACTGCAGTGTGACAAACACAGGTATGTTAATCTGCTTACTACTCTGTGCTCCCTTTTCAGATTTGTTTCATCACAAGAACGGATTAGTGTAAAGTTCTGCTTGTTGATAGGTGCCTGTTAGATTAACTTTTCTTTTAAAGCAAAATGAATATAAACTTGCATGTGAATAGGAAACAAGAGAAATTGGTTTCATGTCTTTTAACATTGGCTACCATTCTTCCTTAGATGAGACAAATCTGCCTGCAGATATTCCCAGCTATTTGTCATCACAGGGAACATTGGCTGATAGACAAGATGGTTACGTGCTTTCAGAAAATGGCAGCAACCATCATTTCATGTCATCTTCGATTTCTGGATTTTACATGCAACAGAGAGATCTAAATGGTATGTCTTTAAAAAACCATGGAAATTTCACTCTTATAAGGCTTATAAATTTGCTGTAATGCAGAGAAATGAAATTTAAAAGATGTGACTTTAAAAAGCATCAATAAAAGGTGAAGTAAAAAGTGTTGTTGATGAACTGTTACAGGAATTTGTCACCTGGATAATGGGAGTGAAGCAGACATTGAGGGAGTAATGGACCCTCTTCTTTGTCATTACCAAGCAACCATAGGATCAATGCGAACCAGGGAAAATATGTATAGCACTGACTCCTCTGAAGGGTTCACAGGTAAATGTTTTTCCTCTGAGTTATGAAACATTCCAGCTTTATGTATTGTTAGGCTACTTTTGTCACATTGAACATACTGTTTGTACTTCCTGTATTTGAACCTAAGCTTTACTGTACCTAACTTAGTGTATTTGTGTCTTTTGATGTACGTAATTGTATGATTAATAATAGTGATAGTTCCCCCATTATACTATTAACACTTTATCATCTTAGGAATAGTTGGAAGTTCTTTTGTATATATTGTTCTCATTTTGCCATTTTTTTACATCTAGGTTACTCAGCTGACCAGAGAGCTGTTTGTGTTGATTCTTGTAATGGAAGCCTGATATATTCAAAGAAAAATTATTATCCATGTGGAAACACAATGGAGGACCCATTTGACTCAACAGCCACCAGTGTTTTAATGCAGTTGCCCAGTGGAAACCTTCATAGTACAATTAATGCTCATAACGAGGGATCATCCACAGAAAGTGACATTCAAGACCACAGCAGGCCCCGGGAAAGAGTGCCATCAAACACATTCATGGGTAGGTTGAAATATAAATATGTAACAATTAATTTTGTAATGAGAGGCTTTTATAATTTAATGTGCATATCACAGTGCCTTGAATGATGTCAGCTTTTAGAGTTTTCATTTAGGCATTCTTGGAAGTCTGAACTCTGACAGCCTGTGGTCGATTCGTTTTCCAGGAACTTTTGGGAAGACACTGTGGAGGCCACAACATGATTTCTATTCCAACTACAGCCAGTCTACTTCATACAACCCAGTGACGTTACATGAAAACCCTTATGCTGCAGTGGACACAGACTCTGAACCTGATGAAGACAAGGCCAGAGAAACTCAACGGTCTTTACCTGAGCAGAATACAGAAATCTACGAACAGCCGTTTGATAGTAACAGGACTCTTACTATTCTGCCTTACAGGACAAGCACATAATAGTTTTTCTCCTTCAGATATTGAGAACTAAATGGTTATTTCTTATCAAGAATTGGAAGAAAACTACCTCAGTACTGAACACATTTTGTGCAAAATTTGGATGTTATAATCATTCAGAGGAAGTGCACAGCAACTTATGATCTTAACAGATTGGACTGTTTCAAATAGAAATGGGAAATAGCTTCATTTTAAGAAGAGTTTAAATTTATGCATTTTTATACAGAATATTATTTTGTAAATTAATATTGTAAATAGGAATGTAACTGAATTTGAGTGTTTTAAATTACTGTTTATGAAACTTAAATATTTAAGCTTCTGACAAATGTTAGGCACCTTTTGCACATAAATATACACAATAAAACATTATCCTTCTGCTGCTATAAACATTAAAAAATGAAAATGCTGTGACTTTTTATAATATTTCATATTATGAATTATGAGCTGCTTTTTGTCTTTTATTTGAAAGAATTTCATTTACAGCCATTGTCAAGTATGTATTCCCAAACTGCTGGAGCAACTGAAAGAAAATGATGGGCTTGCCTTTGTTCACACTTTGGTCTGGATATGCAACAATGGAAATTAAATGTCTAAAGGGGAAAAAAACGCAATTCACTGCACATTCCTATTGCTGCTTGATGACACTCAGGAGTGGGTGTTGTCTGAAAGCAAGAATTCTTTCAAAGAAAATCTCTGCGACTCGGCGATACTTTAAAAGTACTCTCAGAGACTTTCTTAACACAGCACGCTCTGATGATGAGCATGGTGTGGATTCAGTTTTCTCTGGAGTTGTGAGGCACATTCTGCACTTTGGATGGTGGATTTTCCTAATATACCACTCCAAAGTTTCCTGTCATTTTATGTTTTACTATAGAAAATAGTAAATGTAAATGTTGGCAGCATAGTGGTTAGCATGGTTGCCTCGAAGCACTGGGGCCCTGGGTTCGATTACTGGGCTGCTATCTGTGTGGTTTGTACAGTATGTTCTCCCAGTGTTTGCATGGATGTTCTCTGTGTGCTGTGATTTCCCCCTCTCCCCCACAGTCCAAAGACATATTGGCTTCTGAAAAAATACCCTGATGTGAGTATGTGTGTGTGTTTATGTCTGTGTGTGCCCTGTGAGAGACAGTTGTCCTGTCCAGGATGTATCCTGCCTTGTTCTTGTTGCTTGGCAGGATAGGCTCTGACTCCCCCATGTTCCTGTATTGGATAAATAGGTTAGAAAGTGGAAGAAGAAAATACTAATGGAAATGGTTTTCCAGTGTTCAGACCTGATATGAAGAGGTGTGTTAATTGTTCAGTTAAAAAGTCAGATTACTACCATGTTTTTAAGAAATTAAAAAAATATCGATGATGATGATGATGATGACGATGATCCATTTTAACTGGAACAGACTACAAAGTAAGTTTTAGAATTTAAAAGGACACCATACGGCGACAAAAACCTCTGGTTTGCTTGGGCATCTATCCATCTTGGCTGAACTTTGTTTTCCATTTTGTTTTCTCAGATCTTTTATTCTAATGTGTTTTACTACAATTCACAAGAAACTAGCAGTTAAGCATGAACATTTGCTGGCATCTTTGTCACCTCATTTGTTTTACTTGATGTTTTAATGAATGTTTTAAAATTAATCTCCATTGGGTTACACTTAATGCTAAACTGTGCTATAAAAAGTAGAAATGATGAGTTGTAGCCCACTGAATAACTGAGCATTTACTAAAACCTCTAACATTTGGAATGGGTTATAACTCTACAAATCAATCAATGATTGCTAATGGTGGCATGGGGTACACATCAGTGAGGTTACTCGAGGAAACCCATCCACCCCAATCTAGTTTCCTAATTTGTTCTTTCTCTGATTGTGCAGTGCCCACCTTATTAAATATAAATGTATAATGGCATCTTACAAAGTAGAAAGTAGTTCATGCTGCTATTCACATCATATTTTAATGCATACTTTCATAGGAAAATATGTTTGTGCTTAATAAGGAACATACCAGCACTCCAGGAACTTGATTTTCTTTTTAACATTTATTGCAACAGGACACTTGTATCCCACTTCAAATCAGCTGTATGGCAGATTCTGACTGCAACATTTAAAGAAAGTCTAGTCACCGGGAACCAAACTGCAGTGTTTCACAGATTCTTAACCTAAGCATATAAATGATTTTCGAGTCTCTTCAGGTCACTTGGATGACTGTCTTGCAGTGACGAAGAACACAGCAGGAACCACGTGCTTCAGAATGTAGTTAATGTCAAGTAATATTCAGTTGAAGAATAATATTGGAAAGATTGTGTGGAAGCTAAAACCTCCTCTTGCATTTGTAATGTTTCTCTTATGATTAGTGATTTGCTTCAGATTACAATGTGTAACATTTCAGTTTTTTACATTGCATTTTTTTCCAGCTAAGATGGGGAAAACAATGCACTGGACTAATACACAGATTAGAAGCAAGTCAATAAATATCCTAGTTTTAAGTGCATTTGCTTATGTTTTGCTGGTTACACATACTGTATATCAATGATAAAATGTGAATGGATTTTAGTATGCGTTGTGGCATTCTTTGCTTTGTATGTGCAGCAAAAGATTGTATATGGCAATATGTTTATTGCATCTTGGTGTGGATATCAGCAGTTCTGATCAGCTGGAAAGTGGCCAGTTTAAAAGTTGTGTGAAGGAGTCTTAGGAAATGGGCTGAGATGCTTTTTATGTGGATTGTGAGAAGAGCCCAGAATAACCACTCTTCAAGACAGAGATTTTAATCAGGTTTCCCAGTGAAAATAATTTCCACATAAGCTTAAGTACTGCAATAAGGTTGTAAATGTAATTTGTAAGTGGAATTGTATTCACAAGCTATATTATTGAGGAAAGTATTAATTGTAAAAGACCTTGATTTAATGCATTTTTTTAATAGTCTAGATTGTTTTCAATCTAATGGGAGTATGTACTTTTACTTTCATGAAGCAACTTTTTGATGTTTACCGTTTTACTTTTCATGATAACATTCTAGCAAAGTAGAAACCATTTTTGGAGCACATTTATTCAATAATTGCAATACCTAATGCCTCAAGAGAAAATGATAGGAAAACAACAGTTCTTTAAAGCAGACAGGAGAAAAAGTTTTAATACAATGGCAAAGCCAGTGGAGACCTGTCAGTCTTCTGCCAGAAAAATACGCAGATTACAGTCTGATTTTACTCCTTTGATTTGGGCGCCAGAGGACGAGACAGGAAGTCGATCATTCTTCAGACCACCAGTGACTAAGCACAGAAAATGAATTTTGCATGCTTAGGTTTATCTTATTGCCAGATTCTCTGAATTTCGTAGCTAATTTGTCTTTATTGTTGCCATATGTGGTGATGTGGAGACAGATGTTGACAATACATACTGAATGGTGTTAAACAGATCATAGAATGTTAATACTTTTGTTCAGAAGGTAACATTCTAAATGTGTTTATGTGGAGTTTTGAGGTAAAAATACAAAAAAAAGTATTTTTGTCTTGATAAAGCCATTGGATGAATTCATAGTAGTTTCTATTTGTTTTAAAATAAATTTCTCTTAATTTAAGTCTTATTTTCATAAAAAGCATTTTTACAGTTATCAGAAGGAAAGATTTACATTTTTAAAAGATGGAAACTTATTTCCCCTGCACTGCCTTTTTTTACATGTAAAAAGTTTAGTGATTTTAATGTAGAAAACGTTTGTTTATAGTAAATTCTAAATATTGTTTAATTAACTTAACACCTGAGATGAATCAGTGCTGCCTTAAAGACAGCTTTTGAATATTCCTACTGATTGAAAACTACAAAACTTTAGCAAACAACAAATTAAACTTTCAATTGATTCCAGAGTTTTATAAAAGCAAGCTCTGAAACCCATCCTTTTTTACAACTATCAGACAAAACTGCCATTAAGCTGAGACTACAGATAACACAAGGATATATATACTGTATATTAGGGAACATTTTTATAATACAAAATCATATTTTAAATCATATACAGTCAGAGCCCCTTGAGGATTTGTTTAAAAGTTCATACAGTTTAATACGAGTTTCATACAGAGTGCGTGTTAATATACTTTAAAATTTCACTAAAGTGGAAATATTTTTCCCAACAGTTAAAGTAATTTGAACTGAATTTGAAAAGTATTTGTAGTTCATTGTGGGCCATGGTTACCATCAATATTTAAAGGTCTTTAAGAATCCTTCAACTAATTACATTATTAAATTGATTAACGTTTTTTTTTTAAAAAAGGACAGCCATAAATAACCTGAATTTTATAGTATATCTAAAGAACTGAATCATAAAGGAAACACATTCATCACCAAAAACTCTTTCTGGGTATAATCAGGTCACCAGAAACATGAGGTGCAAGGTAGGATTATACCCTGGATGGAACATCAGTTCGTCACCAAGCATAGGACACAAGCATAGGAAAAAATCAGAAGTACCAAGTAAACTATCCAGCATGCATTTGGAAAATGGGAGGAAACTAGCACCCCAGAAAGCCTATGGAAACATTGAAAAAACAAATGTTATATCAAAAATGGCAAAGAACTGAACCTAGAGCTTAGGAACTGAGAGGCCACACCGCTGACCTCCCATACAACTGCCTAACAGTATATTATAACTTAGCATTGGCATTTCACAACACTAAAATTCAGTGATGTTTTTTTTTTTAAGAGCAAGACGTTACTGTGAATTATGGGAGTATAAATTCTGCTTAGCTCGATCTGGCTATAACCATGATAGGTGTTTCTAGTAAGATGCATATCATTTTCTGTGCTCATAAGTTAGCTATAACATGCTGATGAGACCTAATATGGCAAAACAGCTTCATGGTGCTACTGACTTTGTGGAAGTTTACAAAGTGGAAGCTGAAATTTGTTTAGATGGTTCTGGTTTCTAGCACTGTTAAATATTCAGAGCTACTTAATAATCTTATCTGCATTATGAGTGCTTGCTTATAAAAGTTGCTTTTAACAGCATAATTCTGAAACCTTAAAAGGTCAGCCTTGTAAAATATATATACACCAACTGGTATTCTTGATTTTCAAAAGCTCATCATATAACTGTAGGGTGTTTGCTTATCCAGACTGTTGGCCTACTTCAGTTAGATGAGATTGCCTTCATAGGTTTGAAGTGAGCCTTTCATCTGGTTAGTTTATTCACTTTCCTTTTCTTTTAAATATCCCACCCAATGTTTGTTTAACTGGTGAGGTATTTGTGCTTGATGATTGCCATTAATAGTACAGAGAGAAGTTTAGATTATCTCTATAGACAAATAATTGTTTTGTTAGTATATGGCTGAATTCATAGGAGCAGACCAGCTGCAGTTTTAAACAAACTAAAATGACATCTTCTTAATGGGCAGTAAACCTGCAGGCTAATCCTGTGATTCTTGTCAGCCATTTAAACATGCATACAGGTTCATGTCCTTTCTTGGCTGTCTTTTATGTTGAGTAAGAGACTAAATAGTTAAAAGCCGATACAAACATTTTTTTTTTTACTTGCAGATGTTGCAATAAATCATTGACTGGGCTGCCACAGCAATTGGCTGTTTGACAAATGTTCCACAATAATACAGACCCGTAAAATGTGGAATTTCAGAAGCATTGCTTGTAACTCAGGGCAATTGTAAATTCCCAGCCGTGTCAGCACAGGTGGAAAATGTGCCATAAATAAAACACACATGCTTTTCTTTTTATTTCTTGCTATCAAACCTTAGCCATGACTAATCCGATATAACACAATTACTAAAGCAGTTTCTGTGTCTAAGTTCTAAAGATTCTACATTTGGGAAAAAAAAGCCTTTGGCCACATCATGTCAGATCAGACACTATAGTGGTGACACAAGATGAACTTCTACTAGTATGTTTCATACAAAAATCTTTTCAGATGTTTTGTGCTCACCAATTAAAAAGCAGGGAACCATGCTGTTTCAGTTATTCTAGATTTTTAAAACTTTTTTTTTCAACACAGTTTTAAATCTGCAGACCAAAATAGTGTGCAGTCTTGAAACAAAATGCCCACTTTGTACATTTCTGTTCCTTTCATATGTAATCAATGTAAGTCTTCAGGACAGTCTCCTTGCCTATATTCATTTATATTTTTTCCCACAATAACACTTTTTCAATATTCTTAAAGTGCAAATATTTGCCACTGATTGCACAATAACATTTGTATTCATTTGAATAATAATGAGAAATCCCCAAGTCTCCTTAACTATGTTTTTCTTTTTCTAAATGGAATCTTGCCATCATAGCTACAGTGAATGCAGTTTTGTTTTTCATTGAATTAAAACTTAACTGACCTCCTGCGATAATGAACAATTATTGTCTTTTAGGCTGAGGGAGATAATCAGACGATCTACTAGACTGTAATTTCTAAGGAGTTTTGTTAAATAATGAGCTGATAATTCTTCAAAAATTATTTGAGAGATCTTCTGCATATCACCTCTTGAAATATTTTTTTAAAGAATTTAATCATGTGGGTATAAAAAATAAAGACCATATAATAATGACAATAATATTGATTGTTTATATTGCCATATTTAAGTTATACGTTATACGCAATACTTTTTAACAAATCTTGCATATTTCTAAAAAGAGATGTACTTTTCTTCATCCTGTCAATTTTTAATATTATAGTTTATCTATGATGGTATTGTGATATGGAATGTATGGACAGTAATGTACCTTTTATGAAGTAATTTCAACTGAAATGTAAAATAATGCTAGCTTAAGTTCCCATTATATTTCACTCTTGTTAATTCACATCATTTCTTGTATAGCATACTTAAATTTCAGTTTCCACTCCAGCACTCTGGACAAATGGCCATTCCATTTGTGCTCAGTCAGATCCAGCCTTCCCTAACCAGTTCTCTTAAAACCGCAGGGGATGGAATGCAACAAACGTAAATTTAATGGAGAAATCTACACTTACCAATACACATTCTCCATGTGACACTCAAAGGTACCTAAGAAGAGAACACTTTTTGTTTTTAACTGCACCCAGTATAGTCTCTGTTGTATTACTGGAGTTAAGGAACTGACTAGGAACTCATGATTATTAAGGATTCAGTAGTTTTGCACCATAATGTACTTTAAATTGATAAAAAACAACAGAAAAGTACACATGTAAAACATTGTGACCATCTGGCATAAAACTGTTTCGTGATTTGTATTTAATGTAAAAGAAACACATTTGACTGTATCTAGAAAATTATTACTAAAATTCAAAGCTATTTCAACATTTGATTAATTAAACCTGGTTAAAATTGTTCTTGAGGTAGACCTTATTTTCCCTCTACTATTTGTTAAATAATAGTTAAAAGCCTCAAGACTTACACTGACAACATATAGTTTATTTTTTTTGACTGGTATAAAAATAAAGTGCTGTAAAATTGTTTTAAACTTCAGGTTATTCTACATGTCTATAAATTCTGTCGTAAATTCCCTTTATACTTTTTTCACCCTTAGTTCATTTAACTTCACTTAAGAAACTTCATCCTTTTCAAAACGTCAGTACATTTCATTTATAAAAGGACAAAAAGTAAGCAGAGCACAAAGAATTAGCAAGGAAGTAGACTCATGTAGTGATCAGAGTGAGATGTAAATTACTGTATGTAATAAGGTTTTTATGAAAGTTTAGTGATACACTAACAAATAAATATGTAACACTCAGGTCCAACAGCTTTAATTTTATGTGCAAGTCTTAAACACAGTCAGGAGTTATGCTACAAATGTAATTAATGTTAACAATTTACTCAAAAAATACCAATCTTCCAGTGCAGCTGCAGTCTTCTGACAAAGGCTGACTAGTTGTAGTTGTCTCCTGTTTAATAGTATTGTTAGTCCCAACATATGGGCCTACTGAAGCCAAAAGGAAAAATTGCTCACATCAAGATCTTAACATTACTTTCTAGCAGTCCAACCACTATAAAGCACCGTGTGATTTTGTATTATACAACAGAAGAAAAATCATTATATCATGCACTTCATCAATGTTTCACTAGTAGGATTATGGAGTTCAATTTAATTCAATTTATTTTTATATAGCGCCTTTCACAACAAGGTTACCCCAAGGCGCTTAACAATGCAGGTGACCGTACATTTTGTCAATAAAGAAGGTTTAAACAATACAACAGTCAGCATGAGTATCCCTTAAGTCCAAACACATTGTTTTCCATTCAAGTCTGTCAAGGGCCTAAACAATATTCATTTGTAATTAAAACACTCCACTCCACTAACATGGAAATGTTAGATTTTTCTTACACCAAGAGAAATATAAACTTTAACTCTTAGTATGTTACATTAGAATGGCCTCCAACCATGCATCATTTTTAACCATGGCATGTCTAACATTTTGCTGTTTGTGCATTAATCATATGTGAGCTACTTACAGGTTTTTCAGAGATCCGTGGAGGGATCTACCAGTTGGACTGAACAATGCTAAGGTCTTCAGGAGTTAAACCAGCTGCAAATTGGAGATGGACTTAAGAAAAACCTGCAGCTACAGTCCCCTCCTGGATTCACACCTGTAGAACGTTAAAGATCGATTAAAAACTATTTTTGACGGATATTTTATCCACTGGCTAATCTGGAGAGAAATCCTTTGTGCAATTTGTTTTACTTTTATAGGTAAAAAATATGGTTGTTTGAATATAAATGTACATTGTGATGAAATTCCTATTTGTATGTTTTCTTTGTTTCATTTTGTTTTGTAATTAAAATTTGTATTTAATATTTTGGTAAAACAATGACGAACATTGTTTTAGAAAAAAAATCCAGAGTTGTCCATATTAAAGTGTACTTGCAATCTCAGAAATAAAATGGTCAGGTTATTTTGGTGATTTTAATTCCACTTAAATATCGAACAAAAATGCTTGCCTTATCTAAATTTCAAATATATAGATATTCACCTTCTTCCTGCAAGTTTATTAACTGGTTGTGTTGATCATCTGTTGAACCTCCTAGGTTGCACTATTTGTACAATTGTATGCAATTGTAAATGCAGTATAGGAAGTTTATAGTTGAAAAAAATATTCATCAAGATTCAAAGACTTAACACTTTCACTCAAATTAGACCATCGTGGAGCTGAATGGAAATGTAAAATCAAGAGTAACCAAAATCAGGTTGTATTAGTAGTATAAGCAGGCCCTAATTTTGACCTGGTCAGCCTACCATTAAAACCTGATAGGGTTTTATAAAATTAAACCCCACTTCCTTACCAATACTACAGCTTAGTGTCAAACATGGTTCGCAGACCAGATCAAACCTGCCAAGATCATTTGTTCAGCCAAAGTGGCAAGTGTGGTCAGAGATTCTGCCAGGATTCAATTCATGACTTACATGAACCTGTATAGTCCACAGTCCAAGCAAGCACACATACGGTAACAGTCTTGGATATGGAGTGCTGCCTGTGATTCGTTAGCCACTGTGCGGGTGTTTGATGTTTTCACAGTTCATGTTTAACAGGAGCGTGTCTTTACAAAAAAAAATGACATGTGCACAACCTGTACAAACATATCCCCAAAACTCCCCAAAATGCTGAGGCGGCCTTTGTGACTAGATCACAGTGGTATCACTGTAGCTATACCAAGCTGGTATTTTATTATCTCAAAATAATGTATTTTTTATCAGTTTAATTATGGTCTTGTAAATATATTATTGTAGAAGGGAAAAATAAAGAATGCTGTATAGTTAGTGGAGTGAAGAAATGTGTATTTCTTTGTAGAACTCAAATTGATACTTGATTTTTACCACAGGTAGTTGTTGCCTAAGAGCAATGGCAATAGTTGTAGAAATGCATTTGTTACTATGTAAGAATATTGTATACAATAATACAATATAAAATACACATTATAGAATGGTAGGTACATTGTAATAATACTGTGCAAATGAACAATACTATGTAATTACGTTCAAATCACATTTCTTCCACCACAGAAATGACAAGTTTAACACCGCTGCTGTAGCTAATCTTAAAAACCATCAGGACGACTAATTTATCTTATGACCAATTACCTTATGAAACACTTTAATGACAAAGTTGTTCACATAAAGAAACAGAAATTATCATGTCTTAAAGGCTCAGTACCAGTTTGTCTTTGAATCTTTTCAAGAACATGTGTATTAGACACTATAGCAATTGAACTATCCCAATATCCAATGCCAACAGTTACCTGTCCCATAGTGAATATAGTTAATATCTCTATGCTTTCAGTGACTGTTCCACCCGCATTTTAATTTGTGAGGTTCACTACTGAAGAAAACAAGAAACAAGGAAAACAACTTCATTGTTCATTGTTCCCATACACAGCAAAAATCCAGATAGTGAACTTGAAAAATATGATTTCCATACATCAATTAAAAACAGTCTTATTATCTCAGAAATATTTTCAGCCTTCCCCATATACTGAAACTGTTTTAATAAGAACAGCAAATGGATAATGCTTCTTACCCAGTGGTCTACAATCTTTACATAAAACTTCAGTTGGACATATTTTCTAAAGCTCTCTGTGGCAACTATAAGAAATAAAGATTGATTGATATTTTGTTTCACACCTGAACTTCAGACTTAACTAAACACGTGGAAGGATAGGGAAATGTTTTTGTTATTTTTAAGTGGGTAGAAGAGAACCATTTTTGCCATGATCTTCATGTTAGAACTTTAAGGCACAACACTAAATCTTATCAGAGGATTGCCTTAATTTGAAAGTTAAACTCAGTCACACCTAGTTATTTTCATTATTCATTATAAATATGATGTTATGTAGTGAATTAAAACTCCTTTTTGGCAAGTGTGTTACAAATAAATTGACATCATACAAGTCCGGGGATGTGGCTTTATTTGTTGGCGGACTTGAACTAAAGGAAAGCAACATGAAAGGGAAAATATCCAGAGCAATCTGGAAATCAGTTAAGTATTTAAATGTAGCATAGTGTTTGTCCCAACAGGACTGATATCACAAGCAGTTCTAATCTGCCTATATATCTAATCTTTTTCTGCCTATATAATAGATGTTACACATTTGAAATAAAAATGCTAAAATAATAATTAATTGTGTCATTATCTATAAATACATATTATAAACATATTAAATACGTAAGACATAAGTGTCTTCCTAAAGTATTCAGGCCCTTGCTCAGCTTTTACATTTTGTTGTTTTAAAGCTTGCAGTCATCACTAGAGCAATTTTTATTTGTTACTGTATAGACAACCAACTCCACACCTCCAGAGCAAAAAAAAATAATAAAAAAGTAGATAACTGATATCAAAGAAAAAAGGAAGAATCATGACTGTATAAGTATTCAAACCCTTTTGCTGTGGCATACCTAAATTAATTTGAGGTGCACACAAGTCTCTTAAGTAGACACACAATTAAGGGAAGTCTGTGTGCAATAATGGTGGTTCACATGATTTCACAATAAATACAGCTGTCTTTGTGAGGTCCTTCAGTCAGGTAGTGAATTTCAAACAAAGATTATTACCACAAAGACCAAGGGGCTTTCAAACAACTCGGGGATAAAGACCCTGTGACGAGCAGGCAGCTCTAATCATTGCCTGAGAGGAGCCAGCTGTCAGTCCTTACAATCATTAAACCTTACAGCTGGGCTCCTTTCTACTTAGACCCGTGTTTCAATGCAGTGGCTAGGTTATAGTGCATCAGGAGGCTGAATGGTCCTACACAAGGTGGAGAGCTAACTGGATGAGTAGCTAGAGAAAGAGCCAAAGGTTGCTGCAAGACAGTTAGGGAAGCTGCTGAGCAACTGAGGTATTCCCATTCTGTTCTGTGTTCACCCTGGATGCTTTTTGTGAAACCTAGGTGTTCTTGTTAAAAGAAGAAAGGGTGCTAGGATGCTGTAGATATGCTTGTAGTTGGCTCTCAACCTGGTCATTGCCCATCCTCAATCCCCAAGTTACTTGAGAGAGCTTGAGCAAATCTGTCAAGAAGAATGGACTAAAATTGCATTATCCAAGCATGCAAAGTTAGTAGAGACTTACCCATAAAGATTTGTGGCTATAATTGCTGCCAAAAGTGCTTATAACAAATGACTACTTCTTCAATCAACATTTCTCAGATTTTTTTTCTTTAATTTTGTTGAAAGTGTAACTTACCCTACCCTTAGTTTTTGGTTTCAGTATTCAGGTTTCAAATAAAATATTAAGTTTAAAAAATGTGTATTGTGGTGTTGCGTAGGGATGTGCCTCACACGGTGTCCTTTTTCGTGTGGCTTATCTTTCTTTTTGAAGCTTTACCCTGCCTACGATAATGGTGCACATATTAATTGCAGTTGGATGGGACAACAGCAATTACTGGAAGAGGATCAGCTGTGCTTCCTGCTCAAGACAGTATAAATGGACCATGGAGTGGGAATGAAGATGGTGTTGAACTAAATTGTAGGAGGAGCTCTGTAAGATTCTGCAGCCTTTAATCAGCATGGACTGAATCTATGCCTTGTATAATGGCTTGGTATTAACTTTCTCATCTTTCTCATCTTTGACTGAATGGGCAGTACTACTGTGTATTATTATATTATTATTCTTCCTCAATTCTGTCTGGAGGGCCACACTATTGCTATTCTTTTCATCTCCAGATCAAACTGAAAGGCATTGTCATA